>NC_069501.1:1012128312-1012428312 GCF_027579735.1 Bombina bombina | reverse complement strand
TTGTGTGGGTGGTGGGTTTTAATGTTGGGGGGATTTGTAATTTTTTTTACAGGTAAAAGATCTGATTACTTTGGGGCAATGCCCCTCAAAAGGCCCTTTTAAGGGCTATTTGTAATTTAGTGTAGGGTAGGGCTTTTTTTATTTCGGGGGGCTTTTTATTTTGTTCTGGGGATTAGATTAGGTGTAATTAGTTTAAAAATCTTGTAATGTGTTTATTATTTTCTGTAATTTAGTGTTTGTTTTTTTGTACTTTAGCTAATTTTATTTAATTGTATTTAATTGTATTTAATTTAGGGAATTAAGTTAATTATAGTGCAGTGTTAGGTGTTAGTGTAACTTAGGTTAGGTTTTATTTTACAGGTATATTTGTCTTTATTTTAGCTAGGTAGTTAATAAATAGTTAATAACTATTTAATAACTATTCTACCTAGTTAAAATAAATACAAACTTGCCTGTAAAATAAAAATAAATCCTAAGCTAGATATAATGTAACTATTAGTTATTGTCATACTCTGCAAGGGAGGTTGGAGCTGTTGTGCAGAGGTGTCAGGTTCTGGGGTTAAAGTTGTATTTTGTCTGCGTGTGTCTTTCCTTTTTGGCATAATTAAACAGGTACAAGGTTTTAGGAAAAAAAGGTGATGGTTTTATTTATAGGATAATTAGCAATGCAGAGATATGCAATTAGATAAGGCAATGTCTATAGGCTGTAGTATTAGGCAGGAATACAGATCTTTGTAATAACAGTCAGGATATTTGCATATGCTGTAGATTGGAACTGTGTAATAACAGGCTGGAATGCAGAGCTTTGTAATAACAGGCAGGATACTTGCATATGCTGTAGACTGGAACTGTGTAATAACAGGCAGGAATGCAGCGCTTTGTATAACACGCAGTATACTTGCATATGCTGTAGACTAGAACTGTGTAATAACAGGCTGGAATGCAGCGCTTTGTATAACACTCAGTATACTTGCATATGCTGTAGACTGGAACTGTGTAATAACAGGCAGGAATGCAGGGCTTTGTAAAAACATACAGGATACTTGCATATGCTGTAGACTGGAACACTGTAGTAACAAACAGGAAACTTGCATAGACTGCAAGCTGGAACTCAATAGTATCAGGTAACAAGCAAGCAAAAGTACCTGAGTCAGTCTTTAGGAAATAGAGAATTAGGCAAGATCAATTGCCAGGAAATCAGTCCAAAAACGAAACACAGTGCTAAGGGAATATCCAGAAGAGTAGTCAGGAAATGAAGCAGAAATCAGGAACCAGGAAATCCAACAAATCTGTATTTCACTCAGGAAACAGGACCAGAGGGTCTTTCAGAGTATAACACTCAATGTCAAGGCCCAGAACTGCCAGCAAATCTCCCAGATATAGCAGGCTGCTGATTATCTGATTTGTTTCAGCTGGTAAGCAGGTGGAGCCAGAGAGCCAAAGTTGCAGCAAACAGAAAAACCCAATATTCTTAGCCTGTGAACAAGCCATCTGGTGGCAGAGAGGCAAGACAACAGGCTGGGAAAGAACACCAGCAGAAATAGAAACAGGTCCCAGGTTCAATTCCAGGCTGGGTCATGACAGTACCCCCTCCTCAAGGATGACCACTGGGCAGACTTAGCATTCTCGTATAGCTCCAGATGTTTAATGCGTATTAGCATGCCAACAGAGGCATAAGTACAATAAGGGGGTATTATTGTTTTTGAAGGGCTCTCCAGAAGAGGATTCTGCGGACTGGAATTAGTATAGAGGGCCCCAACAGGACTGATCTTCGGTTTCTGTGCAGTTCTCGGCTTGTAAGTTCTGAAGAGGTGGGTCTGAGGAAGAGGAGGTAAAGGACCTTTTGACCGAACAGCAGTTTGAAGCACTGTCTCTTCAGTGTCAGAATCAGTATCATCTTCAATGGTTGAATAGTTAGACATTTCTTCTGAAATGCACAAAGATGAGAATGTAGCTGCATATAGTAGGCAAATCTTTGGATTCGTAGTACTATTATTCTGTGGATGACATGTTAGTACTTCACAGGAATCAGAGTCTTTGGAAGGTGCAGTCCTAGGCTGATCAAAGTGGGGATGTAAAATAGAACCTATGCAGAGCTCATCGCCAGAGGAATCCGAAGTGGGATTAAAGTTTGACTTCCTCTCTGTAGCCTGTCCACTTGATGATTTAGGATTTAGAGGTGGAGACCCCGGAACAGACTTCTTAGACTTCAGTGGACAAGAAGATATTACATGCCCAGTAGCTCCACAATAGAAACATAAGCCATTAGTTCTCCTTCTGGCCATTTCATCAGTGGTAAGAGGGGTTGATATCCTCCTTTGGATTGATAAGGATACAGCCTTTGGGGTAGTGGACACAGGAGTAGGGGTGCCAAACCCAGATTTTTTTTTATTGATAAGTCTTTCAGGCTATCCTGTAAAGTCTGGAATCCTGCAGTGAAATCTTGGATTAGTGACTTCAATGCATCCAGAAGGGATTTTAGAATTTGGTTAAGTTGTAGTAGATGAGAGTCCACAGACAAAATTCTCTCTGACACTTCAGTCAAAGAGTGAATCACCTCTGCAAGCTCCGATGTAAGGCCTTGACATTTATGTTTTAATTTGTGTGATTCTTTTTCTAACTCCATGAATTAGGGGTCTTTTGAGTGCTTATATAGTATCATTTTGCGGTTTCTTCAGCTAACCAACTTGTAATGTAATTCAGTCATACTCTGCAAGGGAGCAGGTTTAGGAGGTGGGAGCTGTTGTGCAGAGGTGTCAGGTTCTGGGGTTAAAGTTGTGTTTTGTCTGCATGTGTCTTTCCTTTTTGGCATAATTAAACAGGTACAAGGTTTTAGGAAATAAAGTTGATGGTTTTATTTATAGGATAATTAGCAATGCAGAGATATGCAATTAGATAAGGCAATATCTATAGGCTGTAGTATTAGGCAGGAATACAGATCTTTGTAATAACAGGCAGGTAAACAGATGTCACAGTATAGAAGATTACCATACAGTTCTGTTTATCCTGAAGCCAAGTACCTCTGCTGTGAGTACTTGTATACTTCCTTGGCTGTTGGTACAAAACTTCACTGCTGTAAGAACTGTATGTTAATCTTCTTGCTGAGTCTAAGCAACTATACTGTGACATCTGTTTACCTGCCTGTTATTACAAAGATCTGTATTCCTGCCTAATACTACAGCCTATAGACATTGCCTTATCTAATTGCATATCTCTGCAGACTGGAACTGTGTAATAACAGGCAGGATACTTGCATATGCTGTAGACTGGAACTGTGTAATAACAGGCAGGAATGCAGGGCTTTGTAATAAAATACAGGATACTTGCATATGCTGTAGACTGGAACACTGTAGTAACAAACAGGAAACTTGCATAGACTGCAAACTGGAACTCTATAGTATCAGGTAACAAGCAAGCAAAAGTACCTGAGTCAGTCTTTAGGAAATAGAGAATTAGGCAAGATCAATTGCCAGGAAATCAGTCCAAAAACGAAACACAGTGCCAAGGGAATATCCAGATGAGTAGTCAGGAAATGAAGCAGAAATCAGGAACCAGGAAATCCAACAAATCTGTATTTCACTCAGGAAACAGGACCAGAGGGTCTTTCAGAGTATAACACTCAATGTCAAGGCCCAGAACTGCCAACAAATCTCCCAGATATAGCAGGCTGCTGATTATCTGATTTGTTTCAGCTGGTAAGCAGGTGGAGCCAGAGAGCCAAAGTTGCAGCAAACAGAAAAACCCAATATTCTTATCCTGTGATCAAGCCATCTGGTGGCAGAGAGGCAAGACAACAGGCTGGGAAAGAACAGCAGCAGAAATAGAAACAGGTCCCAGGTTCAATTCCAGGCTGGGTCATGACAGTTATATTGTAGCTAGCTTAGGGTTTATTTTACAGGTAAGTATTTAGTTTAAATAGGAATAATTTAGTTAATGATAGTAATTTTTATTTAGATTTCTTTTAATTATATTTAAGTTAGGGGGTGTTAGGGTTGGACTTAGATTTTATTGGTTAATAACTTTAGTATAGTGGCGGCAACTTAGGGGTTAATAAATATAATGTAGGTGGTGGCGATGTTGGGGCAGCAGATTAGGGGTTAATAAGTGTAGGTAGGTGGTGGCGACATTGGAGGCGGCAGATTAGGGGTTAATAAGTGTAGGTAGGTGTCAGCGACATTGGGGGAGGGAGATTAAGGGTTAATAAATATAACGTAGGTGGCGGCGATGTTGGGGGCAGCAGATTAGGGGTTCATAAGTATAATGTAGGTGGCGGCGGTGTCCAGAGTGGCAGATTAGGGGTTAATAGTTATAATGCAGGTGTCGGCGATGTCAAGGGCGGCAGATTAGGGGTTAATAAGTGTAAGATTAGGGGTGTTTAGACTCAGGGTTCATGTTAGGGTGTTAGGTGTAAACATAAATTTTATTTCCCCATAGGAATCAATGAGGCTGCGTTAAGGAGCTTTACGCTGCTTTTTTGCAGGTGTTAGACTTTTTTTCAGCCTG
The DNA here is from genome assembly GCF_027579735.1 of Bombina bombina. NCBI lineage: Eukaryota > Metazoa > Chordata > Amphibia > Anura > Bombinatoridae > Bombina > Bombina bombina. The sequence goes on along the minus strand of NC_069501.1, from coordinate 1,012,423,809 downwards.
CTCTCCCCGTTGATTCCTATGGGTAAATCAGGCACGAGCACGCACAACCAGCTCATCGGTAACGTAAGCAGCGCTGGTATTGGAGTGCGGTAATGAGCAAAATTTTGCTCAACGCTCACTTCTTGTCTGGTTTGTAGAAACCCGTAATACCAGCGTTGTCTGTAAGTGAGCGGTGAGCATAAACTGCTCGTTAGCACCGCACAGCCTCTAACGCAAAACTCGTAATCTAGGTGAATGTTTTTCCAATTCCTGATAAGTTGTTGAGGAAAATTATAAGAATGTTTTATGTCTTTTTTGGTGTTAAGTAGGGAATAAGATAATGTGAAAGACAAAAGAGGACAGATTATGCCTGAAATTCTCGAGTATGTAAGAATGTGTATAAGGCTAAGCAAGATAGTATTGTTGGGCATATGGTGCATTATGATGCAGGTGGTGTGTAACGGAGGTTTGGTTTTGCACAAGAAATAACAGGAGGCTGATAGAATCCTATCAGCCAATCAGAATTGAGGGGCTGATAGTCCGTCGGTGAAGAAGGATGTTCCGCGTCGGCAGGAGGAAGATTCAAGACCCGGCTTGGAAGATGACATCGCCCGGATAGAAGACCTCTTCAGTGCCTCTTGGAAGATGACATTGCCCGGATGGAAGACTTCTTCAGCGCCGCCTGGATGATGACTTCATCGGATGGAGGATTAACTTCTTCCGCTCCGGATGTCCACTTGGGTTCCATCGCTGCTCGGCTGAGTGAAGACGACTCAAGGTAGGATGATCTTCAGGGGATTAGTGTTAGGTTTTTGTAAGGGGGGTTGAGGTTAGATTAGGGGTATGTGGGTGGTGGGTTTTAATGTTGGGGGGGTTGTATTTTTCTTTTACAGGCAAAAGAGCTGAACTTTTTGGGGCATGCCCCCACAAATGGCCCTTTTAAGGGCTGGTAAGGTAAAAGAGCTTTGAACTTTATTTAATTTAGAATAGGGTAGGGCATTTTTTTATTTTGGGGGGGTTTGTTATTTTATTAGGGGGCTTAGATTAGGTGTAAGTAGCTTAAAATAGTTGTAATATTTGTAAAATGTTTGTAACTTATTTTTTTATTTTTTGTAACTTAGCTTTTTTTATTTTTTGCACTTTAGTTAGTTTATGTAATTGTATTTAATTGTAGTTATTTGTAGGTAGTTTATTTAATTAATTTAATGATAGTGTAGTATTAGGTTAAATTGTAACTTAGGTTAGGATTTATTTTACAGGTAATTTTGTATTTCTTTTAGCTAGGTAGTTATTAAATAGTTAATAACTATTTAATAACTATTCTAACTAGCTAAAATAAATACAAAGTTACCTGTAAAATAAATATAAATCCTAAGATAGCTACAATATAATTATTATTTATATTGTAGTTATATTAGGGTTTATTTTACAGGTAAGTATTTAGTTTTAAATAGGAATAATTTATTAAAGTATAGTGTAGTGTTAGGTGTAATTGTAACTTAGGTTAGGATTTATTTTACAGGTAAATTTCAGTTTATTTTAGCTAGGTAAGCTATTAAATAGTTAATAACTATTTAATAGCTATTGTACCTAGTTAAAATAAATTGAAAGATGCCTGTAAAATAAATATAAATCCTAAGATAGCTACAATATAATTATTATTTATATTGTAGCTATATTAGGGTTTATTTTAAAGGTAAGTATTTAGTTTTAAATAGGATTAATTTAGTTAATAATAGAAATATTATTTAGATTTATTTAATTAATATTTAAGTTAGGGGGTGTTAGGGTTAGTGTTAGACTTAGGTTTAGGGGTTAATAATTTTATTACAGTGGCGGCGGCGTAGTGGGGGGCAGGATAGATGTTACTAGGTATACTGTAGGTAGCAGCGGTGTCCGGGAGCGGCGGTTTAGGGGTTAATACATTTATCAGAGTTGCGGCAGGGTCTAGGAGCGGCGGTTTAGGGGTTAATACATTTATCAGAGTTGCGGCAGGGTCTAGGAGCGGCGGTTTAGGGGTTAGTAACTTTATTTAGTTACGGGGGGCTCCGGGGGCGCCGGTATAGGGGGTAGAACAGTGCAGTTTAGTGTGAGTGCTTAGTGACAGGCTAGCAATAAAGCTGGGAAAAAGCCGAAGAGCAGCGAGATCGGATGAGTGATAACTCTCACAGTCCGCTGCTCATCGCCCCGCGGCTTTTTGACAGCTTTATTTGATAACTTTGGCGAACGTATTCAAGGTCCGCGGCGGCGAAGGTAGGCGAGCTTAGGCGGGCGTATTGGGCCGGCGAAGGCAGAAAAGTAGACGGCTTGATAACTACCCCCCAATATGTTTTTTTTTTTTTTAAATCAAAGTTTTTTTATTTAAGGTATTTAGCAGTACAAGATACATGTCAGAACAATAAGTGCATCATCCCAATAATGGAGAAAAGGGAAAACAATAGACAACCATCCTTAGTATACAATACCCCTCAAAAATGTTTCACCTGAATTCCAAGGCAACATTTCAGAAATTAGATGAACTCATATGACACATCATGACACGTATAAATACTACAATAATCATTACTAATGCAAGAGTGATAAACCAGTTTGATACCAAAAGTTTTTGTATATTTTCAAAATTACTGATGTACCTCTTTACAAAAATAAACTGCCTATTAGTAAGATACTTTAAACTGGAATATTTAGAATAATGTTATACAGTATGAAAAGTACAGTGCTTACAGCATCAGAAAACTATCTTAACTAAGAGGTTCTAACCTTTAACAACTGGTATTACAAGTTTCCTCATATGACATAGGAGGTAAGTCTTGTACCTAATAAAGTATATGGTATAAAAGAGGAAAGTTAGCATGTCATACTACATGTAATCTGTTCTTTGTATATTGGTTTTTTTGAGATTTAGACATATTAAAACTGAGAGGTTCCAGCAATTAACAAATTAGAGCACCAATTTCCTCTTGTGACATAGAAGGTGACTCTTAAACCTAAAGAGGTATGTGATATGAAAGAGGTGAATTAGGGTTATAGAGCGGATTAATACCACTGAAGGATTCACCAGGCTGGGTGAATATTTGAAATACTGTATATAGAATATGTTGAATATAGCCCACCAGGAGCTCACCGTTGGGGGGGGGGGGGGGGGGGGGGAGTAGGGAGCATAGACACCAACAGTGCAGAATAGTTGCTGAAGTTTCTCACTAGTGACGTTGGATATAAATATTAGATTTTGGTCATATTAGATGGCCTATCAAACCTAATGGCCTTTAATAAAAACATAAAAGTGGACTTGGGTAAAAGAAGTGAGATAGAAATTCGTAATGGGCCCATCCCAAGCCTTCAATTGGAATGCCCCAGATTTGTGTAATGACAGAAATAAACAAAATCATTTTACAGAAACATTAAAGCTGCAAAACGGGCACATGTATAACAAGTCAGCTGCCTATATAATAGCTCAACAATCCTCTATCACATACATAGAGATTCCCACTGTGTATATCTGATGTACAACAGGAGCCTGTTAATGAAACAGAACAACATCAGGGAGAGCTATAAGGATCTGTTGCAGAAGAACATTGAGGCCATGTTAAGATATCTGATTTCATCAGATACGTAGTTTTGTAACCTTGCAAGAGCCTGTGAAAGAAAAATTATATATCTATATTCACTAGGAGAAGCACATGACCATATATCCCATACAGATATAACAATGAATACTAGCGCTATATTTCACACCAAACTAATCTAAACTATGCTAGCTGAGCTTTGTAGACTTAAACTACATATTTGGCAGATTAAAGATTGTTCACTTGTAGATACTGTACTTTAAAGACACACTGTCCATGTAGAGTCATGCAGCAAATGAAAGCCAGAGTTTTGCTTAGCCCACACCGGTAACATCACTTGCCCTGTACTGCTGAGATGATCTGTCTGCTGAGATTGTCATGTCGCAGTATGCCCCGATAAGTTAGTGTCCAGCGTCTCACACTGTACCGTCTCACATGACTTCCAGTATATGTACGAAAGCCTCCATTCTTTCTCTGCACTGCCATGGTCTGACTATCAGTGCTCTCTGTCGTGGTAGTATTGTCACCAAGTATCAGGAGGTCGGACGCTCCATCCTGAATGTCGGCTAGACAGAGTTGTGTTTGTGATCCGTTCTGCTGCGGTACAGTATCAGAGCCAGCTGTGATATTAAAATTCACTGTTTCTTTTTGTAGTGACGTTTTTAGATCTGTTTGAATGCCTCCAGGCTGTAATAGGCAGCGTCGGTCTTTAACAATCTTGAGAGTGAGGATATCCGCCGCGGTCTGTGGCTCCGTGTACTGCATTGCCACATCCCGTTTCTCTGCCATCTTGGGTGCACTGACATCTTCTGCACATGGATCTCGAACTAGCTGTATAAGTTCGGTAAAATTGCTATGTACCTGCCGCTCAAGCCCCAGTATGATTGCATGTATTAAAGAGTAATAGTCCTCCCCCATGATCATAATAAAATGTATATCTCCTGATTTCTGCCTTTTTTCAAGCAATATTTGCTCAGAGCTCCTAAGATCTGCGTCTGCACTGTTCAGCGGTAGACTCCGCCCCCGAGTCAATATGGTTTTATGTGAAGATTGAAAAGTTTATAAGGAAGTATCAGTTTATGGGTGTTTCAAAAGATGAGTTGTATGATAGTAAGAAAGTAATGGCAATTTTGCTGGATAGAGAGTAGATGCATGTAAATGGTGGACTGACTCAGAGTGCAGGTATGAAGAAATGTGAATGAGACAGCTTTGTTTAATAGGCAGAAGGATGTGGCATGGATGGTAGTGCATAGGTGTTCACAAACTAGGGAGTTTCAGAGAAGGAGAAGGGGTGGATGTGATCAAGTGGAAAATGTAGTGCATGTGATGTGGAGTTGTGAGTATGTTAAGAATGTATGGAAAGCACTTGCTAAGATGATTATGGGTTTGACAGGGATAAAGTTGATTACATATGAAATGATTATATTTGGTTTGTGTGAAGTAAAAGCCAGAGTTATGTGTTTATTGGCATGTTGTGTGATGTATGAAATGTTTTAGTTTGTAAGACAGAAGTGGTGGATGTGAGTGCATGTGTACATATGATCCATGGAAGATTATTTTTGTGCTGACAAAAAATGGATAGAAAAAACTGACTCTAAAGGCATCTGGAAAACTAGAAAATGGAAACATTGGTGTATCATTTTATTTATTTATTTTTCTATTTAGGGTCAGCTGGAGGGACTTAAGGGAGAGAGAAAGGGACAGTATCAGAGGGTCAGTCTTAGGAAAATTTTAGGGTCTAGTGGGTTAGGTGAAGGTTATTGTTAATTAAGTTTTTGAGGGACAGTATAGAGGGACAGTTTTAGTATTAGGGATAGGATTTTCACTCTCACCCTCTAAAGAAAAGTTATTATAGATGCAGTTATGTTTTGTTTGTGTTTAATGAAAATGCTATTTTACGATTTATTTTATTGTAAGTCTGATATTTTATTAAAAAAAAAGAATAGCAAAACTATCACCTGGGGTTGCCATTTCCCTTGTTCAGGGAAGAATTGCCTGGTATTTTGGGGATGGACTGACATTGTTAGGCAGGATCAGAAAGTTCTCTGTGAAAAGCACAATTGGGCTAAAAGAAGGTACTTCCAGGTAGTAATCAGGAAGCCAGCCCTAACCAGAACATCATCTGTTTCAAAATTTGAGAACTCCATTGTTTTGAGGATGGCGCTCAGCTTTGGACCACTTGGATTGATCCTTTGTGTGGCTTCTATTAATTTAGTTTGGATGCAATGCTGAGTGGAGTAATTAAGGTTATGTAGGTATTAAGGCCTATCTCAACATAATATAGAGTATAAAGCGGGGTTCAAAACGAGCGTCTTTTTGTATGCCCCAGCATTCAAAAAAGCCTCTTTTGAAGACTCGGTAGCAGTACCTGTTGGAGTGTAAGGAATAGTACTGAAGGGAGGGCCTTATTATGGCCAATTATAATGGATCCTCTATAATGCAGCAGGCTTATGCAAAGTGTACCTTAGGATGGTTTTATATTAAACTAAAGCCTGGGTCTCCCAAAATTTGTGATGAGCAAATGGCCCATACATTTATTTGATAAAGAGCAACTTCCCATTTGCAGTAGTATGCACTGCAGTGTTAAGAGATTAATATAATGCTTTGGGGGGGCTCATTAATATGTAGCAACGGTTATGTGTAACCATGTTCCTTTAAGGTTCTGATAGCACTGAAAGAAGGCACATATGCTGTGGACCTTCAAAGATTTCTCTTTCAATATAGAAATTTAGGCTTATGAGCATTTAGAGCAGGTGACTCTAGTCCCTATTTAGAGGTAGAAGAGCCCTGAACAATTCAATCCACTGACTGTGGATTAGTCATGGTCAGGTGGAACTGGATCAGGCCTGGGCAGAGTGGTGGTGGGAAAACAAGGGATGACTAACACTGGGGGTACATGGATGGGCTAGCCATTATGCTTGGAGGGGGCTAATGCAAATGTCACTGCTTGCGGATGTTAACTGTTTTTTAGGGTAGTATTATGATTTATTGCTCAGCCGTATCCACCATATCTATTTTCATAATGTTTATTGTAAAGTGTGTCCAACAGTGATTGGCAATATAGAATAGTGTCCATTATTAGGGGCATATTTATCAAGCTCCGCATGGAGCTTGAAGCCCTGTGTTTCTGGTGAACCTTCAGGCCTGCCAGAAACACAAGTTATGAAGCAGCGGTCTGAAGACCACTGCTCCATAACCTGTCTGCCTGCTCTGAGGAGGTGGACAGCGATCGCCAGAAATCAACCCTATCGAATATGATCGGGTTGATTGACACCCCCTGCTAGCGGCCAATTGGTCGCAAATCTGCAGGGGCAGCATTGCACCAGCAGTTCACAAGAACTGCTGGTGCAATGCTGAATATATCTGTCAGACATGATCCACTGATCTGATCATGTCGGACAGACATTTGATAAATAAGCCCCTTAGTGTCCAAATGTGCCCAAATTATCCACGGACACCATTTAATATTATAATTGGATATGCATCTCACTGTTGTAAAATATAACTATAAAGTAAGAATAAGATGCAAAACAGAAAGGTATTTGAATGATAAAGATTATAGATAAAAAAAAAGTTTTAAAATGTGTATATACAGTATATATATGTATATATATATATATATATATATATATATATATATATATATATATAAAACACAGGAATGGACCGCACTCACAGACTGGACTGGGTACACATCCTAAGCCACTGTTAACTCCACAGCCCTGTTCAGGTCCAGTCCCAGTTCAGTCTGTGAGTGCGGTCCATTCCTGTGTTTTGTATTTACATAGGGGAGGTTACAAAAGCCTGTGTCACCCTGGGTGAAAGTATGGCTGAAAGTATGCATTTTGTGGGTGCTGGTTTAGGGTCCCAGGAAGGGGGAGACCTTGACGTGGTCCTGGCCTTAATCCTTTGGCGCCAAATGTAACTGACTTCCCCCAGTTTGCTTTAAATATTACTGAGTATCTGTGCCAGGTTTTCTGTGTGCTGTATATATATATATATATATATATATATAGTGTATATATATATATATATATAGTGTATATATATATATATATATATATATATATATATATATATATATATATATATATATATATATGAAACAGCGGGTGTTCCAGCACTTCAACCTTGGTAGACCAATACGATGTCCTTTGTTTGGTAAGCGCGGCTGGATGCCGATATGAGATGTTATCTGTCTTGATGAAGGCTTCTGCGAAAGCCGAAACGTCGACTATGAACAATTGTTGAAATTAAGAATAAAAAAAGTTTTTGCTGTTACGCAATTATCACAAATCCTGAGAGTGCCCTTCATTCTAAAAACCAGTTACATATATATATATATATATATATATATATATATATATATATATATATATATATATATATATATATATTTAAAATAAATACCTTTCTTCTATTATTTACCTTAAAGACATACATCATTAGGTAAAACACCCGGAAGACCTAAAATTTCAGGTATTGGTTCAAGCACCAGTAATTTATTCGAATATATAAATAAGGATTTTCAAAAATATGTAAACAGTCGTCCATCTTATTTAAATGTTTAAAGGATTAAATATCCTCGAAGAGATCATATGGGAGGCAAATAAAATTCTCACAACATGCAATATAGCCTCATTATATACAGCTATATCACAATCCAATAAACCAGAGGAAGTGGCAGCTAACTTTTTTATTGCAAGTCACATTTGTCTGTGCTGTGACCTGCAATAAAAAAAGTTTGCTGCCACTTCTTCTGGTTTATTGGATTGTGATTGTGATTGGGGCTCTAAGTGGCTCCCCTAAGTGGCTGGCATTTTCCTCAGAGTGCTGAATTGACTCCTTTGAATACAACTATATCACATCAGGGTGGATTAGAAGATGATAAATATTTTTTTAATTAAAGTTGGAACTATTCCACAGGAACAAAGAAATATTATTCTTCAATGTATTAACAATAACCTAAGGGATTAAAAGAGCAATGTTGTACGTATGTGAACCCCATTTAACATAATTTACTTAATAAATAAATAAAGACACTACAACAGTTGGGAGTTAAAGGCCACTTAGGTCATTTATTAATCACGAGGCACCCCTGCATGTTTCTTTTATCAAAAACATCAAGGCTAACCTATTTACATGGCTACATGTAAATGTCCAAAACTTTTTTTTAACTTAAACAAACATTAAGCGGCATTGTCTAACTAGCTAACTCATATGAAGCGGGAAGCAAGCCCAGGCATCTGACACAAAGCAGGGCCCGGCTACAATGCAGTACCGATAGAAGGTTTTAACCCGAGCTGTTCGGCCCACTGCAACCCAGGAGGAGCTTTCCCCAGGCACGCGCCTGACTACATCACTCCCCCTGCAATGGCCGTCACTCCTCCCCGCTTTCTATCCGGCGCCTGGGATGCTACCGCCCGCCTTTAGAGTGTTACACCGCTTGGACCTTACTGGACTCCCGGACTTGCCAGGCAAACACCAAGCGCATTCCGGGGGAGCTGAAAAAATTAAACGCCCTGGACTGACCCCCACAGACCGTAGGTCGAATAACCCTGTCCGGAGCCAGGGTAACTGATACCTATCACATTAATCTAAATTGCCGCTATTTCAGGGTGGGAGGGGTGGGAGAAGTTCTAAATGGTCAGGAACAGGAAAGAGGGCATGGGACTCCCAGAAGCCCTTTTTTTTTTATATATCATTTTTCTTTATTGTTTTTAACCATACATACAACATAAAAATATGATACAATATTGACAATAATCAAGCAATAACAACAAATAAAAATAAAACATACATTTCTCGGAAACTGACCGAACAACATGTTCCCAAGGTGTTCTATTCTCTATCCGACTAAATCTGAACTATCTATACTCTGATAGTACACGGAGAAGAGAAAAAAAAAAAAAAAAAAAAGGGGAGAAAAAGCCATTTTTATCTGTAAGTAAAGATCCCTCCTTTAGGTCTGCAACAATGTTGCAAACCTCACACACACAGCCCAGAAACACTCCTCCTCCCTGTATCCTTAACCCTTAAGACGTTTCTGGCTAATCTGCAGCCCTGCACTTACCTAAGGGATTAAAGGAGCAATGTTGTGCGTATGTGAACCCCATTTAACATCATTTACTTAATAAATAAATAAAGACACTACAACAGTTGGGAGTTAAAGACCACTTAGGTCATTTATTAATCACGAGGCACCCCTGCATGTTTCTTTTATCAAAAACATCAAGGCTCCCTAAATTTACGCTAACTTATTTACATGGCTATATGTAAATATACAAAACTTTCTTTTAACTTAAACAAACATTAAGCGGCATTGTCTAACTAGCTAACTCATATGAAGCGGGAAGCAGGCCCAGACATCTGACACAAAGCGGAGACCGGCTACAACGCAGTACCGATAGAAGGTTTTAACTCGAGCTGTTCGGCCCATCGCAACCCAGGAGGAGCTTTCCCCAGGCACGCGCCTGACTACGTCACTCCCCCTGCAATGGCCGTCACTCCTCCCCGCTTTCTATCTGGCGCTTGGGACGCTACCGCCCGCCACGAGAAACATCCAACCTCCTGATTCTTGCAGCCACTAACAGTAAAAATTCCCACAACCTGCTACACTATAGCCACCAACCCTCTCTTCACGTTAGCTATAAACCTGTCTAGCCCCAGGTCCGTTAAATGGACCCCGTCTTGCCTATATAAGCTCTTATCCCCAGCCGAGATGTTGGGGTGCCTCACCACAAAAACCCCCAATTCCAGAACTACCTTTCCTATATCTCTATTCACTTACGGCTAGATTTAGAGTTTTGTCGGTAATGACCCGCGTAGCTAACGCTGGTTTTTTTTACCCCGCAACTTTTAAATACCGCTGGTATTTAGAGTTCACAGAAGGGCTGCGTTAGGCTCCAAAAAGGGAGCGTATAGCATATTTACCGCCACTGCAACTCTCAATACCAGCGGTGCTTATGGATGCGGCCAGCTTCAAAAACGTGCTCGTGCACGATTCCCCCAAGGGAAACAATGGGGCCGTTTGAGCTGAAAAAAAACCTAACACCTGCAAAAAAGCAGCGTTCAGCTCCTAACGCAGCCCCATTGTTTCCTATGGGGAAACACTTACTAAGTCTGCACCTAACACCCTAACATGTACCCCGAGTCTAAACACCCCTAGCCTTACACTTATTAACCCCTAATATGCCGCCCCCGCTATCGCTGACTCCTGCATATTTTTTTTAACCCGCTCCGTACACCGCAGCAACCTAAGTTATCCCTATGTACCCCTAATCTGCTGCCCCTAACACCGCCGACCCCTATATTATATTTATTAACCCCTAATCTGCCGCCCCCAACGTCGCCGCTACCTACCTACAATTATTAACCCCTAATCTGCCGACCGGACCTCACCGCTACTCTAATAAATTTATTAACCCCTAAAGCTAAGTCTAACCCTAACACTAACACCCCCCTAAGTTAAATATAATTTTTATCTTACGAAATAAATTATTTCTTATTAAATAAATTATTCCTATTTAAAGCTAAATACTTACCTGTAAAATAAACCCTAATATAGCTACAATATAAATAATAATTATATTGTAGCTATTTTAGGATTAATATTTATTTTACAGGCAACTTTGTATTTATTTTAACCAGGAACAATAGCTATTAAATAGTTAACCTAACCTAAATAGGAACCTTCATTCTGTGTTAGGACGTCGGAAGAAGAGGATGGATCCGCGCCGGAGGTCTTGAAGATGGAGCCGCTCGTCGTCGGATGGATGAAGATAGAAGATGCCGCTTGGATGAAGATGTTTGCCGGTCCGGATCTCCTCTTCTGCCCAGATAGGATGAAGACTTTGGAGCCTCTTCTGGACTTCTTCTTGCCGGATAGGATGAAGACTTCAGGACCCTCTGGAGGACCGATCGGTGATACCCGGCGTGGTGAAGACAAGGTAGGAAGATCTTCAGGGGCTTAGTGTTAGGTTTATTTAAGGGGTATGTGGGTGGTGGGTTGTAATGTTGGGGGGGGTATTTTGAATGTTTTTTTTGCAGGCAAAAGAGCTGAATTCTTTGGGGCATGCCCCGCAAAAGGCCCTTTTAAGGGCTGGTAAGGTAAAAGAGCTTTTCAATTATAATTTTAGAATAGGGTAGGGCATTTTTATATTTTGGGGGGCTTTGTTATTTTATTAGGGGGCTTAGAGTAGGTGTAATTAGTTTAAAATTGTTCTAATATTTTTATTATGTTTGTAAATAATTTTTTTATTTTTTGTAACTTAGCTTTTTTTTATTTTTTGTACTTTAGTTAGTTTATTTAATTGTATTTATTTGTAGGTATTTGTAGGTAATTTATTTAATTAATTTATTGATAGTGTAGTGTTAAGTTTAATTGTAGATAATTGTAGGTAATTTATTTAATTAATTTATTGATAGTGTAGTGTTAAGTTTAATTGTAACTTAGGTTAGGATTTATTTTACAGGTAATTGTGTAATTATTTTAACTAGGTAGCTATTAAATAGTTATTAACTATTTAATAGCTATTGTACCTGGTTAAAATAAATACAAAGTTGCCTGTAAAATAAATATAAATCCTAAAATAGCTACAATATAATTATTATTTATATTGTAGCTATATTAGGATTTATTTTACAAGTAAGTATTTAGCTTTAAATAGGAATAATTTATTTAATAAGATTTATTTTATTTCGTTAGATTTAAATTATATTTAATTTAGGGGGGTGTTAGGGTTAGGGTTAGACTTAGCTTTAGGGGTTAATAAATTTATTAGAGTAGCGGTGAGGTCCGGTCGGCAGATTAGGGGTTAATACTTGAAGTTAGGTGTCAGCAATGTTAGGGAGGGCAGATTAGGGGTTAATACATTTATTATAGGGTTATTGAGGCGGGAGTGAGGCGGATTAGGGGTTAATATCTTTATTATAGTAGCGGTGAGGTCCGGTCGGCAGATTAGGGGTTAATAATTGTAGGTATGTAGCGGGGACGTTGGGGGGGGGCAGATTAGGGGTTAATAAATATAATATAGGGGTCGGCGGTGTTAGGGGCAGCAGATTAGGGGTACATAGGGATAATGTAGGTTGTGGCGGTGTGCGGTCGGCAGATTAGGGGTTAAAATTTTTTATTAGAGTAGGGGCGGTGTGGGGGGGCCTCGGTTTAGGGGTACATAGGTAGTTTATGGGTGTTAGTGTACTTTAGAGCACAGTAGTTAAGAACTTTATGAACCGGCGTTAGCCCAGAAAGCTCTTAACTCCTGTTTTTTTGCTACGGATGGAGTCTTGTCGTTAGATTTCTAACGCTCACTTCAGCCAATACTCTAAATACCGGCATTAGAAAGATCCCATTGAAAAGATAGGATACGCAATTGACGTAGGGGGATCTGCGGTATGGAAAAGTCGCGGCTGTAAAGTGAGCGTTAGACCCTTTCCTGACTGACTCTAAATACCAGTGGTAGCCCAAAAACGGCTAACGCCAAACTCTAAATCTAGCCATTTCTTTCTTACCCCAAAGGCGGCCTTGTGACAGACCATGTGCCTCCAATGCAAACTTGGGATAACCTGAGACCAACCTACTCTCACCCCAGGCAACCAAGCGTGTAACCACCTAATATCGGCGCACATAATCTTAATTAACTCTAGGGTAGGCATCACACCTAGGTCGTTGCCCCCGGATGTAAAACATAACGTCAGGACGACCCCACCACCGGTATCAGTGCAGGCAGATCGTAGCAACACAGGCCTCTGCGCCCGAGCCATCTGATGGACGCCCGGGAGTGGTGAAAGCCTAGGCGGCTCCCATCTGGGACTGCTGATGCTCGGATGGAGGCCCAGTGGACAAAAGAATGCCCGACGATCAAGACCTTACAAGAGTTACGGCCTCTTCCTGAAAAAACACAACACATCGTTATTCCCTGCAAGGCATACCATAAAACATCCCCAGTGACCCCCTCCCCCCTTTTTTGGAGCCAGTCACCTCTCAGGTTCCCGGATCCCCGATGGAACTCCACCGCCCCAACGCCTTTATCCTATCAGCTGACCAACCTAACGCCGCCGCGCTAGTTGCGGCGCCCAATCTAAAGGAATGTGGCGCAATGCGTGATGTATCTAGGCCCACACGATCAGCTGCTCTCGCCAAAACCCTGCAAAATTGGAATCGTTATAAGACAGATCCGTCTTGATGGATCAGATAGGGGCCTCCTGCCTGCGGGCGTAAACGCGCAAAGCTTGCCAATAGTGACACGGGGCAAATCCTGCCGTCCCTGACCCTTGGCAGGTGTAACCACACCCCTTTTCCTTCCTGGTCTGTCTTGGATCTGGGAATAAGCAACAACACTGCATCATTAGCCACTCTCACATGGTGCACCTGAACCCCGGATTGAGGGCAATTCTTTGAAGGCGGTACTAATTTGCTTACCCGCAGAGCCCCCTGAAACGCCAGCGCGAAAGCTGCCCTAAAAAGCGCTATTTCGTAGGACCCAGCACATTCCGCCTCCAAGGCTTCCATCAAGGATACTAGACGTTCCACTGTAATCGGTTCTCTAGCATCTGCCTTAGGGGCCTGCCCGCAGCCCCAACCCCGCAGCGATTGCTTAACAAGGAAAGTGCCAGTAAAGTCTTGCACTTTAAATAGCTTGCTAAAAAATGACAGGGCCGCAAATTTTCCTTGCAACAGAGATTTTCTGGTCCTCTTACACTCAAGGTCCCTCATCCCCTCTAACAGAGTTACCTGAGAAGCTTCGTGGTAAGAGATATACTTGCCCTCACAGAACGCCTGCCACTCATTCCAGTGCTTCACATATGCTCTCCAGGTCACCGGAGCCAAAGAAGCCTTAACTAAAGGGAACACGAACTCCCAGATAATGCCAGCTGCCAGAGATAAGATGGGCAGGGCAAGCCATGAGGCGAGGCACAAGGAGCAACGCTCCTGAACACCTCCCACTTCCCTCTCGACAGCGCATCGGCCATGATATTTTTAACCCCTGGCACATGCTTGGCCTCAGCATCCTATACATGCGCTTTTCCCCCTTTTTGTGTAACCCTAGCGCGTTGTCGCTCTCAGACCCTGATCCTGAAGAACTAGTGTCCCCCTCCTCCTGTGTCTGAGGTGCAAGAAACTGCTCACCTGCATCCGTGTGCTGCACCTCTCCTCCTTGACTCCTCTCAGGTACCAGAGCCTGCGTCACAATAGAAGCTGCTGCTGCTGTTGCCCTAGGGTTAGCTGCTAGCCTCCCAGCTCCTGGAACTGCTACCTGCTGAACCTCCATCTGTGGGAAAAGAGACAGGAGAGGAGTACCAGCTGCAAGGGAAGGCAAAGCTCCATTCGCACTTCCCACATTCCCACATTCGCACTTCCCACACAACGCCGGAGCCCGAAACCACGGGCCCATCCAAGATAACGACCACCGCCTGGGGGATATTAGATGTGCCGACCGCAGAGGAGGGTTGAGTCCCCTCTGTCGCGGTCGGTGATATGTTAAGCTGCTGGGGTGGTTGGTTAGCAACTGTAGTGGGGGCCCCATGACCACCGAAAACAGGCCCCAAAACGGCTGACAGGGACTAAACTAGCGACCACACGGTCGCCAGTTGTCCCTGTGGGATAGCCGTAACGTCCAACAGCCTAGCTTGGCCCACTAGCCCCCTCCCACCCGCTCACTCAGGCAGGCCGCAACCACCCCCTGGCCTGGCGCATGCTCTGCAGCAGGCCTAGCCCCCCCTTGCTGCTCTGCCCTGCCTCCTTCCCCTGACACCACCCTGTCATCCTCTCTATGTCCTCCACTAACCCCTGCAGAGGCCTCTGCTGGGGGGGAACACCACCCACCCCTCCCCCACCCGGATCTTAAAGCCTGCAAGGTGTGCCTGCCTAGTCCAAGGGATGGGCCCTAGGACCCAGGGGAAGGGGGAATAATTTCTGCATCACTTATCTCTTTCTCCACAGGATCCCTGCGTCCCCTTTGAGGGCCCACATCTCTGAACCGAAGAGGAGGTAGCGAAGACCTGCGTGACCTATCCATAACCAGAAATCAGGAAAACAGCACTGCAACCAGAAGATCTGAATGGCCAGGAACAGGAAAGAGGGCCTGGGACTCCCAGAAGCCCCTTTTTATCTGTAAGTAAAGATCCCTCCCTTAGGTCTGCAACAATGTTGCAAACCTCACACACACAGCCCAGAAACACTCCTCCTCCCTGCATCCTTAACCCTTAAGACGTTTCTGGCTAATCTGCAGCCCTGCACTTATACATAACTATTTTTATTTTAATGAGAAAGTTTATAAACAATTAAGTGATACAGCAATGGCAACCTGGCTCATGCAAAGCTACACTAATTTATGGGCAATTGGGAACAAATATTTTTGGATTCCTGCCCTGGTCCTTTATTATATATATATTGATGACATTTTAATGATATGGAAGGGCAGTTTGAAAGATCTAGAATGTGCAATTAGTATAATGAGCAAAAATCAGGATAATCTAAGGTTTACAAAAAAATATAGTTATATGAATATTCATTATCTTGATCTTAATATTCACATTAAAGACAGGAATATAGAAACTTCCACAATTTTTAGGGAAGTTTACTGTAACAATTATAGAAAGGTGGAAATCAAATACTCCAAAAGAGCAGGAGAAAGGATAATATTATTTGGGAGAACTTGAGGGATGCCCCTCAACTTATTTATAAGAGGACACAGAACCTTAAAGCAATGCAGGCCCCAAATGTACCAACAACAAATACCATTCTCTGTGATGGAGATCTAGAGGGGAAGAAACCCAGAGTTTTTTCCTTCATGTATTACATGCAAGGCATGTAAGCATGGCATCAAAACTAATACTTTAAAATCCAAAGTTAAAAAATAAAATATTTGAAATAAGGGAAATGATTCAATGTCAAGATAAGGGTGCTGTTTATTTAATTAAATGTGGGTGTGGGCTACAATACATTGGAATTACAAAATAAACTGAAAAACTTAAGTGTATACAACCCCAAAGATAAGGATATGTATTAAGTCCACTATAGATCAGGAGAAATAGTCCATACGGTGTTTTAAGTGTACATAATATTTCAGTGTTCACCTTTTGGTTTGTATATTTGAGACACAGAATTGGAGGACTGTAATAGAAGTAACAACACTTTTCTGAGATATATGGGTATAAATAGAGTAGCAAGACATTGGAGAGGTGGAAATTTGGAGAAGAGGTTCTTATATGTTGAATCTAAATGAATATTCCATTTAGAATGTATTTGTCCAAAAGGTCTGTATGCCAATATTTAAATATTTCATCTATTATAATTTCTGTTGATGGTATATTAATTATCAATATGCAATATATATCTGTTGTTATTTATATTTATATTTCAACATATGAGATTTATATAATTTGATATCTGTCCTTATATTTGATAGAGTGTATTATTTTATATTAGTTAAAGGAATAGTCTAGTCAAAATTAAACTTTCATGATTCAGATAGAGCATGCAAATTTAAGCAACTTTCTAATTTACTCCTATTATCATTTTTTCTTCATTCTCTGGTATCTTTATTTGAAAAAGCAAGAATGTAAGCATATGAGCCGGCCCATTTTTGGTTCAGCACCTGGGTAGCGCTTGCTGATTGGATGGCTACATTTAGACACCAATCAGCAAGTGCTACCCAGGTGCTGAACCGAAAATGGGGTGACTCCTAAGCTTGCATTCAATTAAAGATACCAAGAGAACGAAGAAAATTTGATAATAGAAGTAAATTATATGCTTTATCTGAATCATTAAAGTTTAATTTTGACTAGACTATTCCTTTAATGTAAATATTTTTTTCTATTCTACTTTTTTCATTCGATTTTTTCTATTTTATTTTTTATTTGTTTTTAGTATATGTTATATTGATTTATTTTAGTATATGTTATATTGATTTATTTCTTAAAAATTATGCTTTATTATAAAACAATTTTCTATTGTAGAAAAAATGTTTCTAGTGTAAAAATGTTTTCTATGATGAAGATCTTATTTTATACTGATGACAATAATTGTTATTGTGAAAACTTTTAATTATTGCTGTCCATTATGATACTTGCGGTTCCAATATGATGTCTTCGATATATATATTTTGATTAGAGTTAACTCTAATAAAATTTTATTTTTGTATTCTTATTTTTATAGTTGTATTTTACAATAGGGAGATCTGTTTCTGATTATAATATAAAATGGGTATCTCTTGCAATGTGGACTACATATACCATAATGCTCTATTCTGAGATCGGAAGTGACCTATATTTGCTAAACTGGAAGTGGCGTCCCTGGTGTAGTTACCGCAAGTCTGATGGGATTGGATGTAACCCAGAAGCCATAAGACATTTAAAGTGTCAAGTAGGCTATTTGCCCTTAGGCTCCACTTTTAGTGATATGTTTGTTTTTGCTGGGAATTGGTCACCGGAAATTTTACATGATTGAGTAATATTTTTATTTAAACAATGCAATAAAGTTCACGGCCAAAATGCAAAGAGGGCATATATTTTGCTCAAGTTTTCTTCTAAATCCATAAATCATTTTGGTATGGTAAGCCCGGTCTTATGGTTTGTGGCATTATTTTTAAATGGTGCACACTATGGGAAAGATTACAAATGGAGCGCTATCGTTAGCGCTAGGAACGTAAACGCAATCGCGAGATTGCTGTGTTCTTTGCTCTCAAATCCATATTACAAGTACTGTGCTGTTAAAATTACAGCAAATTCTTTTGCGCAAACTCGCAGTAATTTTATAGAAAATATGGGTAGTGTAGAGCGGTAATATGCACTCGTATTACAAGTTGAAAGTGAATGCGATCACTTAAATGCAATTGCATTTACCACTCCACTTTTTACATGACCTGAAAGGTCGCAAAAATAGTTTATCCGGATGACATAGTTGCACTGAACTTCACTATGAACCCCTAAATCGCCACCCACCCACATTGCAAACTACATCTTTACAATATTAACCTTTAAACCACCACACCCCCCACCATGAAGTAAACTTCTACACCATTTACCCCTAAACCTCCACACAACCCACATTGCAAAGTCTGCACTACACTGCGGTCACCAGCTGCACACTGAATTTTAAATGTGAGGTATCCCTTCATATTGTAGTGCAGACTTTGTGGTGGGCTACGTGGCGGATTAGGGATTATTATAGTTGGGGTCTTATGGTGATTCGGGTTAGCACATGAGTAGAGTGTTTTTGCATTTTGTTTTGCTCCATTGACTTCTATGGGGCAGTAGATAATCATGCAAGCGATATTGTAACTGCGCTAGCGGTAAACCTTTTTGCGCAAGTCGGGTTAGTGCTGGAGTGATACATTTTTACTTTCAACTCGTAATACCGGCATAACCCGACTCACGCAAAAGGTTTACAGCTAGTGCAGTTTGCGCTCCAGCGAAAGCACTAGTTAGGGCTCCACTTGTAATCTAACCCAATGTTTATATTTATTTTTTTAGAGACATACATTTATTTTTTTGATCTTAAAGGATTGTTACTGGATCATTTGGGCACATTATAAATAACCACAATAAATAACCAGCCATTAGAAAGTGGCTGGTTATTGCTACCGCAAGCTTGCATCACTGTCAACTTGTAATAACAGCGCACATTAGCGTGTGCTGGTATTACTCAGTGGAGCGCAAATATTGCTTTTAAGAAAGCAATATTTAGCACTCCACTTGTAATCTGGCCCTTAATGTTCTCTTTTGTAAATAACTGTTAACTTTCCCTATATCAAATCTAACACTCAAATATAGAATGCAATATTTAACTATTTAAAGATTTGAGTGTTGATTCTCAGAGACCTCAAAGCTAACATTCCTTCTATTTAAACAGTCTAATGACACAATAATTTCAAATGATCACATTAAGTCTACCATCTAAATTTTAGCATACAGAAATGTGCCCATCCAAAGTAACCACACAGGAAATGATAATCACATGTAGTTTCCCTATCAATAGTATATATCACAGTTTGTCCAGAAGCATCTGAGTTTAAACAGAGAAAATATATCAGTTTATAGCATGATTAAACAAACCAGAGCACTCTGTATTGCACATGTAAGAGTTTATAGATATATGTCACTTGTAATCTGCACTACAGATGGAATTTAAGGACTTTGTACAAGAAGATTGCTTGGACCCATCAAGGTCTGATGACACTAACAATGTTTTTTTATTGTATCAATACCCTCAGGCAGCTCACATGCTTGATACTCTCATAGTTTCCCCAGTTAAAAGAAATAGCACAAATTTAATGAAGAATAAAAGACAGAGGGATAGAATAAGAGTGGAGCGCTAACAGTTACGCACGAGTGATAAGGGATTTATCGCGGTTGTTTGCACTCATCGGGTTTACTACTGGTATTACAAGTTGAAAGAAATGCAATCGCTTGAGGATTATGCTAGAAGGATTACCGTGTTCTCAGAGCTCTGGTTAACTGTTTCATGAAACAATAAAGTGTCACAAAACACATAAAAAATACATCACAAAGTACAGTCACACTCATAATAACACTATCTGATAAAAATTATTCAATAAAAATATTTCACACAAAAGTTATAAGGGCTCAAATATATGAGGGCCCCTATTTATGAAAGACTGGCGGACCTGATCCGACAGTGCGGATCAGGTCTGCCAGACCTCGCTGAATACGGCGAGCAATACGCTCGCCGTATTCAGCATTGCACCAGCAGCTCACAAGAGCTGCTGGTGCAACGCCGCCCCCTGCAGACTCGCAACCAATCGGCTGCCAGCAGGGGCGTGTCAATCAACCCGATCGTACTCTAGGGTTGATTTCCAGTGATGTCTGTCCGCCTGCTCAGAGCAGGCGGACAGGTTATGGAGCACCGGTCTTTGTACCGCTGCTTCATAACTGCTGTTTCTGGCGAAAAATGCCCCGAGGTCTCAGGTGTTAGGAAAAAAAAAGGTAGCCAAAGGGCTTTAATATAGACATACATACAAATACAGGTCTTAAGATTGATATGTATGTAGTACATATATATATATATATTTGCACATATATAGACATGTGTATTGGAGCCCTTTGCAGTTAAGTAGATGAAAACATGTAAAAGCATATTTATTCAATATTCATATTTAATAAAGTGTTATACTGTGTATGTATTTTAAATATTTGGCATTCCATTGTTCTGCACATAGAATATGTTTTACGTATTTTTAAATAGATATTCCTATATATAATATATATATATTTATATGTATATATGTTTACCTATATATAATCATCTATATATAAATATAGGTATAGATATATATTGTACCAAATACATCAGATATATGTAGAAATATTTATTCATGAATAAATAGAACATATTCTTCTATGTAATTTAAATAATCCCAGCCAATGAGTCTTAGTGAAGAACATTGTAATGTGAAATATTTTTATGTCAGGTTAGCACATTTGAGAATATGCGATCAGGTTTTTTTCCACTTTTTTGCTCCATTGACTTCTATAGTGGAATACATGAATGTGCATGCAATTTTGCAAGTTCGGCTTTTTGTGCTCGTAGTGTTAGCGTGCAAGGGAAAATAGTTTACTTTAAACTCGAAGAGCGTTAATTAGCACTCCACTTGTTCAAATCAGCCAATAGGATGTAAGTAGCTCTCATCCTTTTGACTGATTTTAAATTGTCAGCCAATAGAAATGAATGGTACCCCAATATAAAAGGGGTACCTTGCATTCTATCTTCAGTGTGCAGTGGACAATTGCATGAAGAGGAGCCTCCATGTCGGATGACTGCACCACTGCTGATCCATCTCCGTTCTGCGCCGCATCCGCGGCACTTGGATGAAGTTTGAAGATGGTGCTGCCGCCGCGAGACCAGATGAGGATTGAAGATGGAGCCGCCGTCACTGGGATGAAGATTGCAGATGGAGCTGCCTTGAAGAAGACCTTCACCGCCAGACTTCGGAAATGGTGAGTACCTATTTCGGGGTTAGTTTTAGGTTTTTTTGGGATGTTTTTTTTTTTTAGATTAGGGCTTTTTATTTTTTTTAATGGGCAGTAAAAGAGCTGATTGCAATGCCCATACAAATGTAAATGGGTAGATTAGTTTTTTTTTAACGTTAGGTTTTTGTATTTTGGGGGGTTGGATGGGTGGGGGGGGGTTTACTGTTAGGGGGTAATTTGTATTTTTTAAGTAAAAGAGCTTAATGCTTTAGGGCAATGCCCTACAAAAGGCCCTTTTAAGGGCTATTGGTAGTTTAGTGTTAGATTAGGGTTTTTATTATTTTGAGATGGCTTTTTTGTTTTTATAGGGGTATTAGATTAGCTAAAAAATATTTTGGATAATTTTGTTTATTTTTTTACTGTAATCTTAGGTTTTTTTATTTTTTATAATCTTTTTTTTTTATTTTAATTTAATCTTATTTTTTATTTTGTGTGATTTGTAAATATTTTTTAAGGTAGTCTTTTTTATTTTATGTAATTGTAGTTCAATTGGGGTTAATTTAGGGAGTGTTAGGTTAGGGGCTTAGTTATAAGATTGATACTTTGCATTGTGGGGGGTTGGTGGTTTAGGGGTTAATAGGTTAATTAGGTATATTGCGTTGGGGGGTTGGCGGTTTAGGGGTTAATAGTGTAATTAGGTAGATTGCGTTGTGGGGGGTTGACGGTTTAGGGTCTAATAGGGTAATTAGGTACTTTGCGTTGTGGGTGGATGGCGGTTGATGGGTTAATAGTGTTAATAGGTACTTTGTGTTGTAAGGGGTTGCCAGTTTAGGGGTTAATAACTTTATTAGGTAGATTGCAATGTGGGTAAGGTGGTTTAGGGGTTAATACTTTTAATAGTAGTTGCGTTGTGGGTAGATGGCGAATTAGGGGTTATTAACTTTCGGCTAGATTACGAGTTTTGCATTATGAGGAGTGCGGTGCTAACTTGCACATTATTGTCACTGCTCACTTCCCTACAGCGCTGGTATTACAGGTTTATAAAAACCCGGCGTTATCAGGCAAAAAGTGAGCGTAGAGCAAAATTTAGCTCCATACCGCACTCCAATACCAGCGCTGCTGAAAGCTGCAATGAGCTGGTTTTACGTGCTCGTGCACGATTTCCCCATAGACATCAATGGGGAGAGCCGGCTGAAAAAAAAGCCTAACACCTGCAAAAAAACAGTATAAAGCTCAGTAACGCAGCCCCATTGATTCCTATGGGGAAACAAAATTTATGTTTACACCTAACACCCTAACATGAACCCTGAGTCTAAACACCCCTAATCTTATACTTATTAACGCCTAATCTGCCACCCCCGACATCGCCGACACCTACATTATACTTATTAACCCCTAATCTGACGCTCCGGACATCGCCGACACCTACATTATACTTATTAACCCCTAATCTGTTGTCCCCAACATTGCCGACACCTACATTATATTTATTAACCCCTAATCTCTCGCCCCTAATGTCGCCACAACCTACCTACACTTATTAACCCCTAATCTGCCACCCCCAACATTGCCGCCACTATAATAAACATATTAACCCCTAATCTGCCGTCCCTAACATCGCCGCCACCTACCTACATTTATTAACCCCTAATCTGCCGCCCCCAACGTCGCCGCCACTATACTAAATTTATTAACCCCTAAACCTAAGTCTAACCCTAACACCCCCTATCTTAAATATAATTAAAATAAATATAATTAAAAATTCCTATCATTAACTAGATAATTCCTATTTAAAACTAAATGCTTACCTATGAAATAAACCCTACGCTAGCTACAATATAACTAATAGTTACATTGTAGCTATCTTAGGGTTTATTTTTATTTTACAGGCAAGTTTGTATTTATTTTAACTAGGTAGAATAGTTACTATATAGTTATTAACTATTTACTAACTACCTAGCTAAAATGCATACAAATTTACCTGTAAAATGAAACCTAACCTAAGTTACAATAACACCTAACACTACACTACAATTAAATAAATTATCTAAATTAAATACAATTAAATAAATTAAATAAAATTATCTAAATAACAAAAACAAACAAACACTAAATTACACAAAATAAAAAACAAATTACAAGATATTTAAACTAATTACACCTAATCTAATAGCCCTATTAAAATAAAAAAACCTCCCCAAAATAAAAAAAAAACTCTAGCCTAAACTAAACTACCAATAGCCCTTAAAAGGGCCTTTTGAGGGGCATTGCCCCAAAGAAATCAGCTCTAGTGATGTCGCAAACCTAAAATTTTCGGTTCGCGAACCGCGGACTCGAACTTCCGGTATTGTTCGCGAACGCGCGAACCGCCATTGAATTCAATAGGCAGGCAAACTTTAAAACCTACAAGGACTCTTTCTGGCCACAATAGTGATGGAAAAGTTGTTTCAAGGGTACTAACACCTGGACTGTTGCATGCTGGAGGGGGATCCCTGGCAAAACTCCCATGGAAAATTACATAGTTGATGCAGAGTCTGCTTTTAAGCCATAATGGGTCTAAATCAACTAACATTCCCAAAGTGGCTGTCTCAAAACATCCCGGACAGAAGATAGATTGATAGTGATAGATAGGATAGATAGATATACATAGATTGATAGTTAGATAGAATCGATAGAAATGAAATAGATAGATTTGTTAGATATATAATTACCCTAATAAATTCTAATAATCAAACATGCGTTCTTGGACTCAACTAGCTTGTGTCAATTAGTACTTTTCTTAGCACTTTAATCCCTGTTCCCCCCCCCCATCGGGGGAGTTCTATATGGCCTGCCAGATTACCCTGAAAAATTATAATAATAAGACATGTGGTCTGCTACGTATTTTAACGAGGTTGTGTTTTAAGTACTACCATTCTTAGCACTTTAATCTCTGTAACTCCCCCTATTTGGTGAGGTCTATACGGCCTGGATGATTACCCATACAAAATATAATAATAAGACATCTGCTCTTGGTCTGCGACCCATGGTAACTATGTTGTGTTAATTAGTAATGTCCTTCGCATTTTAATAGCTGTTACTCATACTCACCCTATCGGTGGAGGTCTATATGGCCTGCATGATTACCCTTACAAAATATAACAACCAAACATATGCTCTGGGACCCATGGTAAGTAGGTTGTGTTAAGTAGTACTGTTCTTTGCATTTTCATACCTGTTACAACACCAAATGGTGGCAGGTCTATCTGGCCTTTATGATTAGCTGCACCCAAACCCAAAAAAAGCTGAGTGGTCTTAGACTAACACCCATGGCTAACTCTGTTGTTTCAATTAGTACTATTCTTAGCACTTTCATCCCTGTTACGGGCGGTCTACATGGCCATCATGATTAGCCGAACAAAATACTACAATCCAACCTTTGCTCAGTCTTCATAGGCCCTTCATTGTCTGTATGTTGATAGTACAGTTCTTATTATTTTTATAGCTGATACAACACCGAATGTTGTCAGCTCTATATGGCCTGCATGATTAGCTGCACCCAATACAAAAATAAATCCAAGCGGTCTTGGATTAACACCCATGGCTAACTCTGTTGTTTCAAGTAGTACTATTCTTAGCACTTTCATCTCATCATCCCTGTTACTTCCAGGACTTTCGGTGGTGGTGGTCTACATGGCCATCATGATTAGCCTAACCAAATACTACAATCCAACCTTGGCTCAGTCTTCCTAAGGCCCTTCATTGGCTGTATTTTGGTAGTACTGTTCTTATTAGTTTAATAGCTGATACGACACCGAATGTTGTCAGCTCTATATGGCCTGCATGAATAGCCGCACCCAAAGCCAAAAAAAAGCCAAGCGGTTTTGCACTAACACCCATGGCTAACTCTGTTGTTTCAAGTTCTACTATTCTTAGCTCTTTCATCTCATCATCCCTGTTACTTCCAGGACTCTCGGTGGTGGTGGTCTACATGGCCATCATGATTAGCCTAACCAAATACTACAATCCAACCTTGGCTCAGTCTTCCTAAGGCCCTTCATTGGCTGTATTTTGGTAGTACTGTTCTTATTAGTTTAATAGCTGATACGACACCGAATGGTGGCAGCTCTATATGGCCTGCATGAATAGCCGCACCCAAAGCGGAAAAAAAAGCCAAGCGGTTTTGCACTAACACCCATGGCTAACTCTGTTGTTTCAAGTTCTACTATTCTTAGCTCTTTCATCTCATCCCTGTTACTTCCAGGACTCTCGGTGGTGGTGGTCTACATGGCCATCATGATTAGCCTAACCAAATACTACAATCCAACCTTGGCTCAGTCTTCCTAAGGCCCTTCATTGGCTGTATTTTGGTAGTACTGTTCTTATTAGTTTAATAGCTGATACGACTTGGGCCTGGCAGACAGGCTGGCAGATATGAGTCGTGGATGGTAGGTAGGGCAGCAATTTAACACAGTATGCTGTGTAAGTGACAAAAACACAGGACTGATAGAAAATTAAGTTACATTACACTAGCAAAATATTTGAAAATTTTAGATTTTAATATTAAAATTATGTTAAGAAGTGAGTGGTCGCACTGGCTGGCTGCTACGTAGGGCAGCAATTATAACAACAGTATGCTGTGTAAGTCAGATAGACAGTTAGACACAGGCCTGATAGAAAATACAATTAGATTACACTAGCATAATGATTTAAAGACTTTTTTTTGGAAATTTTAAGAAAAAGGTTAAGCACATACATATGAGTCGTGGCTGATAGCCTTGGAAGGGCAGCTATTAAAAACAGTAGGCTCTGTATGTCGGATACACACACGCCTGATAGAAAATACTATTAGATTACACTAGAAAAATGATTGAAATTATTTTTTTTGGGGGGAAATTAAAAAAAGGTTAAACACATATGAGTCGTGGCTCATAGACTAGGGAGGGCAGCAAGTAAACACAGTAGGCTCTCTATGTCAGCAAAACACACAGGCTGGATAGAAAATTATATTAAATTACACTAGCAAACAAATTTAAACTTTTTTTTTATATTAAAATTAAGGTGAAAGAAAAATAGATATGAGTGCTGGGTGGCTGCCTGGCACAGACCAATTAACCAAAAGACTGAAAAAAAGAGGTATATTAATGCTGAGTGAGCCTGACAGACACAGGCATGATAGTAAATGTAATTAGATTACACTAGAAAAATATTTTTTTGTGTTTTTTTTTTTAAATTAAAAATAATGTTATAAACGGATATTAACACTGCTGGCTGCTGGCTGGCACAGAGCAATGAACCAGAGTATATGCTGTGTGACACTGGCCTGATAGAAAATGAAAAAAAATTACACTAGAAAAATAATTATATTTTTGGGTTAGTTAAATTTAAACTAATGTTGTTAGGGAGATATCAGTGGTGGCAGTAGTCACAGCATATGCTGTGAGCCTTAAACACACAGCTGAAAGCCAGGCAAATGCTAATAAAAAAAAAAAAGAAAAAAAAAAAAAAAAAACGGCACGAAATATAGCCCTAAAAAGGGCTTTTTGGGGTGCTGTGCTTGCAGCAGAGATGAGTGGAGTCCTTCTGGACTGTAAATACACTAGCCTAGCTATGTTTTTCCTATTAATGTCAGGAGCAAAAACACAACACGTCCTCTCATTAAAAAAGCAAGGTCGTTATGAGTCTAAAATGGCGGATTCCAGGTAGCTGGGAGTGTCTGTGAGGGAGTGTCTGATGTTGATTGGCTCTAATGTGTCAGGCGGCTGTGACATAAAGGGTCAAAGTTTCCACAATGATGACACATAGGGGCGGATCGAACATCGCCATGTGTTCGCCCACAAACGCGAACGCGAACAACCTATGTTCGCTGTGAACCGTTCGCGGGCGAACAGTTCGGGACATCACTAATCAGCTCTTTTACCTGTAAAAAAAATACAAACACCCCCAACAGTAAAACCCACCATCCACACAACCAAACTCCCCAAATAAAACCCTAACTAAAAAAACCTAAGCTCCCCATTGCCCTGAAAAGGGCATTTGTATGGGCATTGCCAATTGCTCCAATCAGCCAATAGAATGCGAGCTCAATCCTATTGGCTGATTTGATTAGCCAATAGGATTGAAGCTCAATCCTATTGGCTGATTGTATCAGCCAATAGGATTTTTTCTCCTTTAATTCCGATTGGCTGATAGAATTCTATCAGCCAATCGGAATTCAAGGGACGCCATCTTGGATGACGTCACTTAAAGGAACCTTCATTCTGGAAGAAAACTTTGAATGAAGAAGATGCTTGAAGATGGACCCGCTCCGCTCCGTGAAGATAGAAGATGCCGTCTGGATGAAGACTTCTGCCCGTCTGGAGGACCACTTCTGCCGGCTTGGATGAAGACTTCTCCTGGCTTCATTGAGGACTTCTTGCCGTTTGGATGAAGACTTCTCCCGGCTTCGTTGAGGATGGATGTCCGGTCTTCAAAACTGTAAGTGGATCTTCGGGGGTTAGTGTTAGGTTTTTTAAAGGGTTTACTGGGTGAGTTTTATTTTTAGCTTAGGGTTTGGGCACTTGAAAAAGAGCTAAACGCCCTTTTAAGGGGAATGCACATCCAAATGCTCTTTTCAGGGCAATGGGGAGCTCAGTTTTTTTTAGTTAGGCTTTTATTTGGGGGGTTTGGTTGTGTGGGTGGTGGGTTTTACTGTTGCTTGTATTTTTTTAGAATTAAAAGAGCTGATTTCTTTGGGCCAATGGCCCGCAAAAGGCCCTTTTAAGGGCTATTGTTAGTTTAGTTTAGGCTAGAGTTTTTTTTTATTTTGGGGGGGATTTTTTATTTCGATAGGGCTATTAGATTAGGTGTAATTAGTTTAAATATCTGATAATTTCTTTTTTTATTTTGTGTAATTTAGTCTTTTTTTTTGTAATTTAGGTAATTGTATTTAATTTAGGTAATTTATTTAATTGTAGTGTAAGGTTAGGTGTTAGTGTAACTCAGGTTAGGTTTTATTTTACAGGTACATTTGTATTTATTTTAGCTAGGTAGTTAGTAAATAGTTAATAACTATTTAGTAACTATTCTACCTAGTTAAAATAAATACAAACTTACCTGTAAAATAAAAATAAACCCTGAGATAGATACAATGTAACTATTAGTTATATTGTAGTTAGCTTAGGGTTTATTTTATAGGTATTTAGTTTTAAATAGGAATTATTTAGTTAATGATATTAATTTTTATTTAGATTTATTTTAATTGTATTTAAGTTAGAGGGTGTTAGGGTTAGACTTAAGGTAAGGGGTTAATAACTTTAGTATAGTGGCAGCGATTTTTATGGCAGCAGATTAGGGGTTAATAACAGTAATGTTGGTTGCGGCGATGTTAGGGACAGCAGATTAGGGGTCAATAATATTTAACTAGTGTTTACGGTATTGATCTTGGCGGTATAGGGTGTACCGCTCACTTTTTGGCCTCCCAGGCAGACTCATAATACCGGCGCTATGGAAGTCCAATTGAAAAAGGACTTTACGCAAATTGTGTAAGTTAATTTGCATTACAGCCAAAAAAGTATGTGGTGCCCCTAAACCTGCAAGACTCGTAATACCAGCGGTAGTGAAAAAGAGCCTTAACGCTGCTTTTTCACTCATACCGCAAAACTTGTAATCTAGCCGTTTATTAGGTACTTTGCTATGTGGGGGTTGGCGGATTAGGGGTTAATACATTTTCACCTAGATTACGAGTTTTGAGCGCTACAGGGAAAGTAAAGAACGCAACAAAAGTGGCGTTATTTAACCCCTTATAGTGCTGCCATTACAAGTTTAAAAAACCCCAGCTTGCGCGGGCGACATGGAGATTTTAAGATCCATACTGCACACAAAACAACAGGTGTTTTGACATGCTCGTGCACGCTTTCCCCATAGATATCAATGGGGAGAGCCAACAAAAAACAAAGTCTAACACCTGCGATCGCGGAAACAAAAGCTCCGTAACGCAGCCCCATTGATGTCTATGGGGAAAAAGAAAATACAGTTTAAACCTAACACCCTAACATAAACCTCGAGTCTAAACACCCCTAATCTGCTGCACCTGACATCGACCTACACCTGCCTACAGTTATTAACCCCTAATTTGCTGCCCCTGACATCACCGAAAGCCTGCCTACAGTTATTAACCCCTAATCTGCCGCTCCCGATATCGCAGCCACTATACTAAAGTTATTAACCCCTTATCCGCCGCACCCCAACATCGCCACAACTATATAAAAGTTATTAACCCCTATTCCTCCTCTCCCGATATCCCTCGGCACCTAAATAAAGCTATTAACCCCTCAACCTCTGGCCTCCGACATTACTACCACTAAATAAACCTATTAACCCCTAAACCGCCAGCCCCCACATCGCAACAACCTAAATTGAACTATTAACCCCTAACGTAACCCTAACGTAACCCTAATCCTAACCCTAACCCTAAACCTAACCCTAACACCCCCTAACTTTAACATAATGAAATTAGATCTAAATTAAAGTTGCTATTATTAACTAAATAATAACTTTTTTTTAAAACTAAATACATACTTACCTGTGAAATAAAACCTAAGCTAGCTACAATATAACTAATAGTTACATTGTAGCTAGCTTAGGTTTTATTTTTATTTCACAGGTAAGTTTGTATTGATTTTAACTAGGTAGACTAGTTAGTAAATAGTTATTAAATATTTACTAACTACCTAGTTAAAATAAATACAAACTTACCTGTGAAATAAAACCTAAGCTACCTTACACTAAAACCTAACATTACAAAAAATAAAAAAAAACATTAAAATCACACAAAAAAACTACCATTACAAAAATTAAAAAACCTACCATTACAAAAAAAAACAAAAACAAAATTATCCAAAAAAATTAAGATTATTCCTATTCTAATACCATTATAAAAAGAAAAAAACACCCCAAAATAAAAAATAATAATCTAGAATAAACTACCAAGGGCCTTAAAAGGGCCTTTTGGTGAGCCCTTAAAAGGGCCTTTTGTAGGGCATTGACCTGAGATAAACAAATCTTTTCTCCAAAAAAATACAAACCCCCCCTAACACTATACAAACCCCCACCCCCAAACTACCAAGGGCCCTTAAAAGGGCCTTTTGGGGGCCCTTAAATTGGCCTTTTGTAGGGCATTGCCCTTAGATAAACAGCTATTTTGCTCCTAAAAAAACAAACACCCCCTAACACTATACAAACCCCCACCCCCAAACTACCAAGGGCCCATGCCCTAAGTTAAACAGCTATTTTGCTTAAAAAAAAAAACACCCCCTAAAAATATACATTACACAAAATAACAAACAAATTATCAAAAATAAAAAAAATATTCCTATTCTTATACCCATAAAAAAACACCCCAAAATAAAAAGCCTAATCTCGAATAAAATACCAATGGCCCTTAAAAGAACCTTTTGTAGGGCATTACCCTAAAGATTACATATTGGTTAGCTTGAGGAACTAACAACAAGATGATACAAACTAAGCACTCAAAAAAGACCCCTAAATAATGGAGTTAGAAAAAGAATCACACAATTAAAACATAAATCTTTATTAGAATAGGTTAAGATCTGGGTAAATTAAAACTAAATGCATTTTAGTTTTAATTTACCCAGATTTTAACCTATTCTAATAAAGATTTATGTTTTAATTGTGTGATTCTTTTTCTAACTCCATTATTTAGGGGTCTTTTTTGAGTGCTTAGTTTGTATCATCTTGTTGTTAGTTCCTCAAGCTAACCAATATGTAATGTAATTCTTTGGATACATAGCACCTTAACCACACATAATTGTGCAATTCCTGGGCCTTTAACCCTATTGGGAACGGTAACAGACCCTATATTACAGTGAATGAGTGGTGCCATCAGTTCAATCTGAATTCATTACCCTAATGATATCAGCTCTTTTAGTGAAAAAAAAAATACAAAGACCCACTAACATTACAAACCCTATCTAAAAAACCTAAGCTACCCATTGCCCTGAAAAGGGCATTTGTATGGGCATTACCCTTTAAAAGGGCATTTAGCTCTTTTACTGCCCAGACCCTAAACTAAAAAATAAAACCCACTCAATAAACCCTTAAAAAAGCCTAACACTAACCCCCTGATGATCCACTTACAGTTTTTGAAGTCCCGCTTGAACGCTCTTCATCCCGGAGTTGAAGTCCTAATCCAGGCGGCGAGAAGTCTTCATCCAGGTGGCCTCTTCAATCTTTATCCAGGCGGCATCTTCTATCTTGATCCCGGAGGAGCGGAGCAGGTCCATCCTGAAGACATCTGGTGCGGAGCATTCTCTTCATACGGTCGCTACCGTACACTGAATCTTCAATGCAAGTTACGCGATTCAAGATGGCGTCCCTTGCATTTCTATTGGCTGAAAAATTTGAATCAGCCAATAGGAATTAGGGCTGCTAAAATCCTATTGGCTATTCAAATCAGTAAATAGGATTTAAGCAGCTCTCATTCTATTGGCTAATTAAAAATAGAACTCTATCAGCCAATTGGAATGTAAGGGACCCCATCTTGGATGATGTACCCTAAAGGGAAACTTCATTTTTTGTTGACCATCGGAAGAAGAGGATGCTCCGTGCCGGATGTCTTGAAGATGGACCCGCTCCGCGCCGGATGGATGAAGATAGAAGATGCCGTCTGGATGAAGACTTCTGCCTGCTTGGATGAAGACTTCTGCCACCTGGATGAGGATGGATGTCCAGTCTTCGAAAACTGTAAGTGGATTGTCAGGGGGTTAGTGTTAGTTTTTTTAAGGATTTATTGGATGGGTTTTTGTTTTAGCTTAGGGTTTGGGCAGTAAAAGAGCTAAATGCTTTTTTAAGGGCAATGCCCATCCAAATGCCCTTTTCAGGGCAATGGTTAGCTTAGGTTTATTTAGATAGGTTTTTATTTGGGGGCTTTGGTTGTGTGGGAGGTGGGTTTTATTGTTGGGTGGTTGTTTGTATTTGTTTTTACAGGTAAAAGAGCTGATTTATTTGGGGCAATGCCCCGCAAAAGGCCCTTTTAAGGGACATTTGCAGTTTAGTTTAGGCTAGGGGTTTTATTATTTTAGTTTTTTGTTTTTTTTGATAGGTCTATTAGATTAGGAGTAATTCTTTTTTATTTTTGATAATTTTGTTTTTTATTTTGTGTAATTTAGTGTTTAATTTTTTTTTGTAATTTAGATAAATGTATTGTATTAATTTAATTTATATTATTTTATTGTAATGTTAGGTTTTAATGTAAGCAGGTTAGGTTTTATTTCACTGGTAACTTTGTATTTATTTTAGCTAGGTAGTCTACACAGTTAAAATAAATACAAACTTTCATGTGAAATAAAAATAAAACCTAAGATAGATACAATATAACTATTATATTGAAGCTAGCTTAGGTTTTATTTTACAGGCAAGTATTTATTTTTAAATAGGAATTATTTAGGTAATAATTGTAAGTTTTATTTAGAATTATTTTAATTATATTTAAGTTAGGGGGTGTTAGGGTTAGGGTTACGTTAGGGTTAGTGTTAGGTTTAGGGGTTGATAGGTTTATTATAGCGGCGGTGTGGACGGATGGCAGATTAGGAGTTAATAACATTTAAATAGTGTTTGCGATGTGGGAGGGTGGCATTTTAGGGGTTAATAGGTTTATTATAGTGGCGACGATGTTGGGAAGCGGCGGAATAGGGGTTAATACATTTTTTCAGTGGCGGCGATGTCCGAGCGGCAGATTAGGGGTTAATAATTTTATTATAGTGTATTATAGTGCGGGAGGGCCTCGGTTTAGGGGTTAATAGGTAGTTTATAGGTGTTAGTGCACTTTTTAACACTTTAGTTATGAGTTTTATGGTACAGCTATGTAGCGTAAAACTCATAACTACTGACTTTAGATGACAGTATGGATCTTGTCATTTTCGGCTGTACCGCTCACTTTTTGTAATACCGGCGCTATGGAAGTCCCATTGAAAAAGGACTTTTCTTAAAGTGCGGTACTGACGTTGTGTGACGGCCAAATAAGTGTGTGGTACAGCTATTTTGGCAAGACTTGTAAAAAAAAAAGCATAATTATGGGCCATAACGATGCTTTTTCACTCATAACGCAAAACTCGTAATCTAGCTGTCTATTAGGTACTTTGCGATGTGCGGGTTGGTGGATTAGGGGTTAATACATTTGATTAGTTATTGTGGTGGGGGATGGCGGTTTAGAGGTAGATATTGCGTATTAGATGTTTGTTAAGGCTTCCAGGGAGTTCGGTACTTATATACTCAGCACAAGGCATGCTGCACCTGCCTATGTGTGGCAAGGAGAAAATTTCTCCATTCTGTGCGCGTAAGTCCTTGCGCTGAATATATGATACCGACTTGCAACGCCGGTTAGTTTATGGGAGTAAAAACTGTGGGCGACGGGTTAAAATATACACGCCGGATGAGGATTGAAGATGGAGCCGCCTGGAAAAAGTCCTTCACCGCTGGACTTCAGAAATGGTGAGTACCTATTTCGGTGTTAGTGTTAGTTTTTTAGTTTTTTTTGTTTTTTTTAGATTAGGGCTTTTTATTTTTTTAATGGGCAGTAAAAGAGCTGATTGTCCTTTATTTATTTTATTTATTTATTTTTTAAGTAAAAGAACTGAATGCTTTAGGGCAATGCCCTACAAAAGGCCCTTTTAAGGGCTATTGGTAGTTAAGTGTTAGCTTAGGTTTTTTTTATTTTGGGGTGGCTTTTTTGGTTTTATTGGGGTATAAGATTAGTTTTAATTTTTTTTAATTTGGATAATTTTGTTTATTTTTTTCTGTAATCTTAGATTTTTTTATTTATTGTAATCTTAGTTTTTTTATCTTAATGTAATCTTATTTTTTTATTTTGTGTAATTTGTAAATATTTTTTATTTTATGTAATTGCAGTTTAATTGGGGTTAACTTAGGGGATGTTAGGTTAGGGAGCTTAGTTATTAGATTGATACTTTGTGTTGTGGGGGGTTGGCGGTTTAGGGGTCAATAGGTTAATTAGGTAGATTGCGTTGTGGGGGTTTGGCGGTTTAGGGGTTAATAGTGTAATTAGGTAGATTGAGTTGTGGGGGTTTGGAGGTTTAGGGGTTAATAGTGTAATTAGATAGATTGCGTTGTGGGGGGTTGACGGTTTAGGGGTTAATAGGGTAATTAGGTGCTTTGCATTGTGGGTGGATGGCGGATTATGGGTTAATAGTGTTAATAGGTACTTTGCATTGGGGGGTGGCGGTTTAGGGGTTAATAACTTTATTAGGTAGATTGCGATGTGGGGGTTGGCGGTTTAGGGGTTAATACTTTTAATAGTAGTTGCGTGTGGGTGAATGGCGGATTAGGGGTTAATAACTTTATTAGGTACTTTGCGACGTGGGGGTTGGCGGATTAGGGGTTAATACATTTTATTAGTTATTGCGGTAGGGGGATATCGGTTTAGAGGTAGATATTGCATATGCGTTAGGTGTTTGTTAAGGCTTCCAGGGAGGTACTCAGCGCAAGGCAAGCTGCGCCTGCCTGTGTGTGGCGAGGTGTAAATGGAATAAAATGTCTCAATTCTGTGTGCGTAAGTCCTTGCGCTGAATATATGATACCGACATGCGACGTTAGATCTATGTTAGTTTATGAGAGTAAAAACTGTGGGCGACGGGTTAAGATATACGCTCCACACTTGTATGCGGTGACGTATATGTGATCGCTAGTATTCCCACCTCCCACCCCATGGGGCAGTACATCCCACGTTGGGAATCACTGCACTATAAGAAATCTGTTTGCATAGGATCTAGGTTACAGATTATATTTGGTTGTTTATGTAAAACTATAAGATCCATGAAATTGTCACAATGAATGTCAAAGATGTAAGTTTGTCAACATTATCTTAGGAGCAAGTTAGGAAGGAATTTTGTGTTTCGCTAGTTGCTATGATTTATTAAATTCTTCACAAGAAAACACTGTGAAGGAATGGAAAATGAGATGTGCTCCAAAGGTTACAAAATAGTGATGACTGTATTTCCATTAATGAATTCAGTAGGTTAATGGCTTTAACATGCAGCACTGCTTTGGAAATTAGCAAATCATTTTGTAAAACTCAAACAGCTAAATTACGAGTTTTGAGCGCTATAGGGAAATTAACGAACGCAACAAAAGTTGGGTTATTTAATCCCCTATAGCGCTGCCATTACAAGTTTTTCAAAACCCGGATTGTGCGTGAGATATGGGTTTTTTAAGCTCCATACTGCACCAAAAACAAGCGCTGCTTTGACGGGCTCGTGCACGCTTTCCCCATAGACATCAATGGGGAGATTGCGGAAAGAAAAGCTCTGTAACGCAGCCCCATTAATGTCTATGGGGAAAAAGAAAATAACGCTTAAACCTAACACCCTAACATAAACCCTACGTCTAAACACCCTTAATCTGCTGCCCCCGACATTGCCGACGCCTGCCTACAGTTATTAACCCCTAATCTGCCGCTCCCGATATTGCCACCACCTAAATAAAGGTATTAACCCCTAATCTGCCGCTCCCGATATCGCCGCCACTATACTAAAGTTATTAACCCCTATTCCGCCGCACCCCAACATCGCCACCACTATATTTTTAGTTAATTACACCTATTCTGCTGCACCCCAACATCGCTGCAACTAAATAAAGTTATTAACCCCTAAACCTCTGGCCTCCCACATCACTACCACTAAATAAACCTATTTACTTCTAAACCGCCAGCCCCCCACATCGCAACAACCTAAATTAAACTATTAACCCCTACACCTACCCCTAAACCTAACCCTAACCATACCCCTAAACCTAACCCTAAACCTAACCCTTACACCCCCTAACTTTAACATAATTAAAATAGATCTAAATTAAATTTGCAATTATTAACTAAATACTACCTATTTAAAACTAAATACATACTTACCTGTAAAATAAAACCTAATCTAGCTACAATATAACTAATAGTTATATTGTAGCTAGCTTAGGTTTTATTTTTATTTCACAGGTAAGTTTGTATTTATTTTAACTAGGTATACTAGTTAGTAAATAGTTATTAACTATTTAATAACTACCTAGTTAAAATAAATACAAACTTACCTGTGAAATAAAACCTAAGCTACCTTACACTAAAACCTAAAATTACAAAAAATACAAAAACCTACCATTAAAAAAAGCAAACAAAATTATCCAAAAAATAAAATGTATTCCTATTCTAATACCCTTTAAAAAAATAAAAAAATAACCCAAAATAAAAAAGCCTAATCTAGAATAAACTACCAAGGGCCCTTAAAGGGGCCTTTTGGGGGCCCTTAAAAGGGCCTTTTGTAGGGCATTGCCCTAAGTTAAACAGCTCTTTTGCTTTCAAAAAAATCAAACACACCCGAACAGTATACAAACCCCCAGCCCCAAACTACCAAAGGCCCTTAAAAGGGCCGTTTGTAGGGCATTGCCCTAAGTTAAACAGCTCTTTTGCTAAAAAAACAAAAACCCCTACAAAATACATTACACAAAATAATAAACAAATTATCAAAAATAATAAAAATGATTTCTAATCTAATAGCCAATAAAAAAACACCCAAAATAATAAACCTAATCTAGAATAAACTACCAATGGCCCTTAAAATGGCCTTTTGTAGGGCATTACCCTAAAGATATCAGCTCTTTTTGTGAAAAAAAAATACAAATACCCACTAACATTACAACCCCCCCCCAAATCCACAAAATAAAAAAAACTATCTAAATAAACCTAAGCTACCCATTGCCTTGAAAAGGGCATTTGTATGGGTATTGCCCTTAAAAGGGCATCTAGCTCTTTTGCTGCCCAAACCCTAATCTAAAAAAAAAAAGCCACCCAAAAAACCCTTAAAAAAACCTAACACTAACCCCCGACAATCCACTTACAGTTTTTGAAGTCCCGCTTGAACGATCTTCATCCCGGCGGAGAAGTCCTCATCCAAGCGGCGAGAAGTCTTCATCCAGGAGGCCTCTTCAATCTTCATCCCGGTGGCAAAGTCCTCATTAAAGCGGCGAGAAGACTTCATCCAAGCGGCCTCTTCAATCTTCATCCAGGCGGCATCTTCTATCTTGATCCCGGCGGCGCAGAGCGGGTACATCCTGAAGACATCCGGCGCGGAGCATCCTCTTCATGCGGTCGCTGCCGTACACTGAATCTTCAATGCAAGGTAGCGATTCACGATGGTGTCCCTTGCATTCCTATTGGCTGAAAGATTTGAATCAGCCAATAGAATGAGAGCTGTTAAAATCCTATTGGCTGTTCAAATCAGGGACACCATCTTGAATCGAGTACCTTGCATTAAATATTTAGGTTACGGCAGCGACCACATGAAGAGGATGCTCCGTGCTGGATGTCTTCAGGATGGACCCACTCTGCGCCGCCGGGATCAAGATTGAAGAGGCTGCCTGGATGAAGACTTCTCGCCGCTTGGATGAGGACTTTGCCACTGGGATGAAGATCGTTCAAGCGAGACTTCAAAAACTGTTAGTGGATCGTCGGGGGTTAGTGTTTTTTTTTAATGGTTTTTTTGGTTGAGTTTGTTTTTTAGATTAGGGTTTGGGCAGCAAAAGAGCTAAATGCCTTTTTAAGGGCAATGCCCATACAAATGCCCTTTTCAGGGCAATGGGTAGCTTAGGTTTTTTAGATTTAGGTTTTTTATTTTGGGGGGATGGTTGGGTGGTGGGTTTTACTGTTGGGGGGGTCTTTGTATTTTTTTTTTACAGGTAAAAGAGCTAATATCTTTTGGGGCAATGCCCCACAAAAGGCCCTTTTAAGGGCAATTGGTAGTTTATTGTAGGCTAGGGTTTTTTTTTATTTTGAGTGGGCTTTTTTTTTTTTTGCTATTAGATTAGGTGTAATTCTTTTTTATTTTTGATAATTTTGTTTGTTATTTTCCGTAATTTAGTGTTTGTTATGTTTTGTAATTTAGTCTTTTTTTATTTTTGTAATTAGATACTTTGTCATTTGTTTAATTGTTAGTTTAAACTTAGTTTTTTTTTAAATTTTACAGGTAATTTTTTATTTAATTTAAGATAGGGAAATTGTCATTTTAATATAAAGTTAGGGGGTGTTAGGTTTAGGGGTTACTAGTTTAATTTACTATATTTGGTTGTGGGGGGATTCTATTTAGGGGTTAATAGGTTTATTATAGTGGCGGCTGTGTAGGGCTTAATAACTTTAGTATAGTGGGGGCGATGTGGGCGGACAGAAGATTAGGGGTTAATAATATATAAATAGTGTTTGCGATGTGAGAGGGTGGCATTTTAGGGGTTACTAACTTTAATAAAGTGGTGACGATGTCAGGAAACGATGGAATAGGGGTTAAAAAATTGTATTAGTGGCGGCGATGTCGGGAGTGGTAGATTGGGGTTAATAAATTAATTATAGTGTTTGCAATGCGGGGGGGCCTCGGTTTAGGGGTTAATAGGTAGTTTATGGGTGTAAGTGTACTTTTTAACACATTAGTTATGAGTTTTATGTTACAGCTTTGTAGCGTAAAACGTCATAACTACTGACTTTAGACTGACTTTTAGGAGTGCGGTACTGACGTTGCGTTACAGGGTAAAAGGCTTGCAGTACACCTATACCGACAAGACTTGTAATGGCTGCGGTGCTGTTTTAACGCTGAAATTACCATTTTTTCAGTGTTAAAAGACTAACGCACAACTCGTAATCTAAGTGACTGTTATTTATCACATGAGATGTTATAGTTATTTATTGAAAAGAATTTAATAAGTGGAGTTATTGATTTAAATGCTTTTTATCTTACTTTTTTATCTAGCAACATTTTTATATAAAAAAACTGATGCCACCCAATATGGGCCATATTACAAGTGGAGCGCTATTTAGCTCTTTCGCTCGCATGCAAACACCGTCACAAGTAAACTTTTAACGCTTGTGGGTTAGCACGCATATTACAAGATGAAAGTGAAATTTTTGAGTGTTAGCAAAAGCTCTTGTTAAATAGGTAAACCATTAATTTGGGCTGCCAATTTTTTTTAGGGTTCTAAGAGGTGTAACTAGTTGATGTTCTATATAGGCCCTCACAAGATAAACATAAAGACAAGCGTCTAGTGCAGACTTCCACCATGCATTGCGTTGGGTAAATGTCACTTTTTATGTTGCTATACAGTTCCAAAATGATTACTTCACTTGGCACTCACAAGATAAATATAGACAACTGAGTATGTCTATTGTGAGCTAAAACTCCCACCATGCACTACTGCTTGGCTAAATGTCACTTTCAGTTCCTAGTATATCCAGTTCCAGAGCACTTACTCAGTTCAAGCAGCCCCCATGAGAAAATAACACATGGCCAGTGCTTTGAGTTTGATACCCCTGATCTATACATACATATATGTATATATATATACATACACTTTATATATATATATATATATATATATATATATATATATATATATATATATATATAAATAATCTATACCTATATACATATATATATATATATATATTTATATTTAAAAATACATAGAACATTTTCCCCTATGTGAAGAACATTGGAATGTAAAATATTTACAGTACATACACAGTAAAACACATTCACCTAGATTTCAAGTTTTGCACTATACCGGGTGCGTAAGAAATGCAATAAAATGAGCGGTCCCGCACTTTCCAAAGCACTGCCATTACGAGTTACTGAAAAACCTCCTTGTGCTGTGCGCTATGGTGTGATAAGCTCCATACTGCACAAAAGCCAAGGGCTGAGTTTACATGCTCGTGCACGCTTTCCCCCATTGACATCAATGGGGAGAGAGTGTTAGAAAAAATCTAACACCTGCGATTGCGGAATGGAGATCGCTGTAATGCAACCCCATTGATGTCTATGGGGAAAAGAAAGTTACGTTTAAACCTAACACCCTAACATAAATTCCTATTCTCAACACCCATAATCCGCCGCACCCCGACACCTAAATAAAGTTATTAACTCCTAATCCTCCGCCCCCGGTATTGCCAACACTAAATAAAGTTATTAACCCCTAATCCGCCACCTCCGACATCGCCGACACCTAAATAAATTTATTAACCCCTAATCCGCAGCTTCCCGACATCGCCGGCACCTAAATAAAGTTATTAACCCCTAATCCGCCTCTCCCCGACATTGCCGACACCTAAATAAAGTTATTAACCCCTAATCAGCCGCCCCCGACATCGCCGACACCTAAATAAAGTTATTAACCCCTCATCCGCCGCTCTCCGACATCGCCGACACTAAATAAACCTATTAACCCCTAAACCACCGGCCCCCCACATTGCAAATAATAAATAAACCTATTAACCCCTTAACTGCCACCCACTCACATCGTAACTAATAAACTAAACCTATTAACCCCTAAACCACCGGCCCCCCACATCGCAAAGAATAAATAAACCTATTAACCCCTAAACCGCCGGACCACCACATCGCAAAACACTAAATTAAACTATTAACTACTAAACCTAACACCCCTTAACTTTAAATTAAAAGTACAATATAGCTTTCTTAAAATAAATAAAAACTTACCTGCGAAATAAAAAAAAAACCTAAGATTAAGTAAACCTAACATAACTATTCTAATAAAATAAAAGAAAACTATCAATTAAAATTCCTAAATTACAATTTTAAAAAACCCTAACACTACGAAAAAAATCTAACATTATGAAAAATAAAAAAACTCTAAGCTTACAAAAAATAATAAACGAAATTATTACACCTATGCTAATAGCCCTATAAAAATAAAAAAAACACCCCCAAAATAAAAACCCTCTAACCTACAATAAACTACCACTAGCCCTTTAAAGGGCCTTTTGTAGGGCATTGCCCTAAGTTAAACAGCTCTTTTATCTAGAAAAAAATACAAAGTCCCCGCAACAGTAAAAACCCCCACCCAACCAACCCCCCAAAATAAAAAAGTCTAAATAAAATGTAATCTACCGATTTCCCCTAAACCGGCATTTGTATGGGCATTGCCCTTAATAGGGTACTCAGCTATTTTACTGCTCTTAAAAGGGCATTCAGCTCTTTTACAGTGCCCAAAAAACCCTAATCTAAAAAAAAAAACACCCACATTTAAAAAAAAAAAAAAAAACCTAACACTAACCCCATAAAATCTACTCACGGTTCCTGAAGTCCGGACATCGATCTCCATCCAGGCGGCGAGAAGTCTTCATCCAGGTGGCACTGAGCGGAGCTATCCAGGACCGGCAATGACATCCTGCGCGGAGCTTCTACTTCATACGATCAATGCCGTACACTGAAGTTGAATGCAAGGTACCCGTTTAAAAATAAATAAAAAAAGAGAAAAAATGAGAAAAAAATAGATTCTTTAAATTCAAATCGGCCAATAGAATTAAAGCTACTGAAATCCTATTGGCTGTTCAAAACAGCCAATAGGATGAGAGCTACTTAAATCCTATTGTCTGATTTGAACAGCCAATAGGATTTCAGTAGCTCTCATTCTATTGGCTGTTAAAATCAGCCAATAGTATTTCAATAGCTCTCATCCTATTGGCTGATTTGAATTTGAAGAATCAAATCAGCCAATAGGAATGCAAGGAAAACCTTTTTTAAACGGGTAGCTTGCTTTCAACTTCAGTGTACAGCGGTGATCATATGAAGAGGACGCTCCGCGCAGGATGTCATCGATGGTCCTGGATAGCTTCGCTCTGCGCCGGCGGCATGAAGATAGAAGACTTGTGCATTGTGTATATATATATATATATATATATATATACACACAAAATATTTTTTCTTAGTGAAGAACATAGTAATTTCAAGTATTTCTATTAAAAGCATAAAAACATGTTAAAATTGTTTAAAAATGAAATTTCAAGGAATTTGACTGGGAAAGGTTCAAAAGTGTATATATCTGTTTATATGTGTAGACATGTATCTTTGTGTGCACATACATATTTACACATATAAACACATGTACATACACACACCTTGGAGACCTTCCCTGTCAAACAGATTGACATTTTTAACCCCATTTATACACCCTCAGGCTTTCGCTCGAGTGCAAAACATAACTTTCAACCAGGGCCGGACTGGGAATATAAACCAGCCCTGGAAAAATATGAAGACCAGCCTTATTTTTCGATGAGTCAGTAGATTGCACATGCTCCATTTTTTTCAAAGGGTATTACTGGGATACTCCTTCCTCCAAAGTTTCTTCAGAATTACATTATATTACTTTGCATTAAATAAAAACGCCAAATTGATGTTATATAGGCACCCTACAACCCAATTGCATCCATTAAGCACCCCTTTAAATTGAAGCTTTCCAGCCCCAGCTGCTGCAGCCCACCGGGAAATTTCCTGGTATCCTGGTAGGCCAATCCGGCCCTGCTTTCAACTTGTAATATGAATGTTGTTTAGTGCAGTCACAATCTCTATTGAGAGTATAGGTCATGCTAAATGGATTTCGGCCATAATAAACCTTCTCTGGTAAATTTGTTTTACTATGAACTTGTAATTTCAATATGCACGCTATCTTTATAAATATACAACACCATATTTCATTATTAAATGGTTATTATAGTTTCTGATTTATTATACGAACATTTTGAGAATGATTGAATGTTTTATATATATCAATATATCAATAAGTCCACTAACATAGCTGAAAATGAGGTGACACTTTATCATTGGTTTATTGAGGATTGCTGTACTATAGAGTACAAAGCGCAGAAAGGCATTTGGACTTCATTTTGACTTTTTTCTTGTTGGAAGAAGAAAATATAGATGTCCTGATACAGTCTATGAGGCCTATTAATCATATGTCTGTCGGACCTGATCCGACAGTGCGGATCAGGTCCGACAGACATCGCTGAATGCGGAGAGCAATCCGCTCTCCGTATTCAGCATTGCACCAGCAGCTCATAAGAGCTGCTGGTGCAACGCCGCCCCCTGCAGACTCAGCAGGGAGGTGTCAATCAACCCGATCGTATTCGATCGGGTTGATTTCCGGCGATTCCTGTCCGCCTGCTCAGAGCTGCTCCATAACTTGTGTTTCTGGCGAGTCTGAAGACTCGCCAGAAACACGGCCCTTCAAGCTCCATACGGAGCTTGCTAAATGGGCCTCTATGTCTACGGTACTAACAGTCACAAGCAGAAAATATAGGATGATAACTAGTAACTTGCGCATTGAATATATTTTGGCAAAATATTAAAGAGACATAAATATTCAAAAATAAAATGTTCTAACAAAAAACACTTTATTGTTGCACTATTGCTTTCATTTAACTATAATTGTAACCCTTGCTTCAGATTACGTTTGTGATGATGTTGTGCATGAGCAACATCAAATTGAGCGCACAGTGTATCAAGTGAATGGCTCCTGTTGGTTTTCTGTGCCGCTAACAGCAGAATATGATGTCTGAATAGGGAGAGAACTATTCCATGGAATAAAATAAGAGGCAAAGTTTACATGCATACAAGCAATTTTAAATATGATTAGTGCTTGTCTTCAACTAACTACATGATACAGGGACAAAATTCACACTTATTTTCCCTTTAAAGGGACAATATACTTGAAAATGTTTATTTTTTTAAAAAGATAGACTATCCCTTTATTAACTATTACCCAGTTTTGCATAACCAACACAGTTATATTAATACACTTTTTACCTATGTGATTACCTTGATTACCTCTGTGATTACCTCTGCAGACTGCCCTTTTATCAAATTTTTTTTAAAAGACTAGCATTTTAGCCAATCAGTGCTGACTTATAAACAACTCCACTGGAGTGAGCACAATTTTATCTAAATGGAAAGCATGAACTAGCTGTTAAAAATTGTGAAAATGCACTGAGATGAGAGGTGACCTTCAAGGGCTGAGAAATTAGCATATTATCCTGCCTAGGTTAAGCTTTCGACAAACAATAGCAAGAAAACAAAGCAAATTTGAATATAAAACATAGTAACATTGTAACATAGTAGATGAGGCTGAAAATAGACAGAAGTCCATCAATTTCAACCTATGCAAATCTTAATATACTTACAATAAAAGCTCCAGATGAGCTTAAAGTGAAAATCCTAGCATTGTACAAACGCTAGGATAGACTGTTGAAACAAATAAAGGGGACTTTCATTCATGAAGTATAAGATACTTCATGTAGAAAGCTCCTTTATTTGTTTCAACCGATCACCGTTCTTAGCCTCTATAGCAGCCCACGACTAAAAATTTTTTGCTAAGAGGTGACGTTTTCACCTCTTCGCCAATAGCTGTGCGTTAAATCCGGCTTGGCGCCCATGGGAGCCGGATTTACTGCAC
Source organism: Bombina bombina (assembly GCF_027579735.1). Classification (NCBI taxonomy): domain Eukaryota; kingdom Metazoa; phylum Chordata; class Amphibia; order Anura; family Bombinatoridae; genus Bombina; species Bombina bombina. Next base: position 1,012,379,068 of record NC_069501.1, on the reverse strand, counting down.
GGCTATTGGCTAAGAGGTGAAAACGTCACCTCTTGGCAAAAAAAATTTTAAGCTGTGGGCTGCTGTAGCAGCTAAGAACGGCGATCAGTTGAAACAAATAAAGGAGCTTTCTACATGAAGTATCTAATACTTCATGAATGAAAGTCCCATTTATTTGTTTCAATAGTCAATCCTAGCGTTTGTACAACGCTAGGATTGACTTTCACTTTAATTTAATCCCATAAAAAAGGCTTTACACCAGTCCTGGGGCACTATGCCTGAGGATAATGAGTCCTGAAAAATTAAGAGCAGAGGTTTGGCTATAACAATGCTAAATTCCCCTAAAACCCTTGTGTGTATTCCATCTGGGACTGGAGTTGTATTTACCTTAATATTATCCATCTTCTTCCATCTTCATCCCAGACTGTGGTCCGTTTTCTATCTTCATCCCAGTGTGGCAGCAAGGTCATCTGCAATGGTGGTGGCGAAGTCGGTCCTCATCTTCAGTCCCGCGACACTGAGCTCCCTATTCATGCAGTCCCAGCCACACACTTAAGATTGACTGCAAGAGTACCACTTTTTTTTAGGGGCACTCTTGCATTCCTATTGGCTGATTTGATTCTTCAAATCCAAATCAGCCAAAAGGATGAAAGGAAAGCTTTGATCCTATTGGCTGATTTTAATTTGAATCACGTTAAGCATATTTTACATTCCAAAGTTCTTCACATAGAAAAAAAAAAACTTTTTATTTTAAAGGGACAGTCAACACCAGAATTTTTGTTGTTTAAAAAGAAAGATAATCACCTTATTACCCATTCCCCTGTTTTGCATAACCAACACTGTTATAGAAATACACTTTTTACCTTTGTAATTACCTTGTATCTATGTCTCTGCAAACTGTCCCTTTATTTCAGTTCTTTTGACAGACTTTCTTTTGACAGGGTAACTTTACGTGCATGAGCAATGTTATCTATATGAAACACATAAACTAATGCCCTCTAGTGGTCAAAATGCATTCAGATTAGAGGCAGTCTTCAAAGTCTAACGGCTAGATTTAGAGTTTTGTCGGTAAGGACCCGCGTAGCTAACGCCGGCTTTTTTCTGGCCGCACCATAAAAATAACTCTGGTATTGAGAGTACACATAAAGGCTGCGTTAGGCTCCAAAAAAGGAGCGTAGAGCATTTTTAACGCAGCTTCAACTCTCGATACCAGAGTTGCTTACGCAAGCGGCCAGCCTCAAAAACGTGCTCGTGCACGATTCCCCCATAGAAAACAATGGGGCTGTTTGAGCTGAAAAAACACCTGCAAAAAAGCCGCGTTCAGCTCCTAACGCAGCCCCATTGTTTGCTATGCGGAAACACTTCCTACGTCTGCACCTAACACTCTAACATGTACCCCGAGTCTAAACACCCCTAACCTTACACTTATTAACCCCTAATCTGCCGCCCTCGCTATCGCTGACCCCTGCATATTATTATTAACCCCTAATCTGCCGCTCCGTAAACCGCCGCTACTTACATTATCCCTATGTACCCCTAATCTTCTGCCCTAACATCGCCGACCCCTATATTATATTTATTAACCCCTAATCTGCCCCCCACAACGTCGCCTCCACCTGCCTACACTTATTAACCCTAATCTGCCGAGCGGACCTGAGCGCTACTATAATAAAGTTATTAACCCCTAATCCGCCTCACTAACCCTATAATAAATAGTATTAACCCCTAATCTGCCCTCCCTAACATCGCCGACACCTAACTTCAATTATTAACCCCTAATCTGCTGACCGGAGCTCACCGCTATTCTAATAAATGTATTAACCCCTAAAGCTAAGTCTAACCCTAACACTAACACCCCCCTAAGTTAAATATAATTTTAATCTAACGAAATTAATTAACTCTTATTAAATAAATTATTCCTATTTAAAGCTAAATACTTACCTGTAAAATAAACCCTAATATAGCTACAATATAAATTATAATTACATTGTAGCTATTTTAGGATTAATATTTATTTTACAGGCAACTTTGTAATTATTTTAACCATGTACAATAGCTATTAAATAGTTAAGAACTATTTAATAGTTACCTAGTTAAAATAATTACAACATTACCTGTAAAATAAATCCTAACCTAAGTTACAATTAAACCTAACACTATACTATCATTAAATTAATTAAATAAAATACCTACAATTACCTACAATTAAACCTAACACTACACTATCAATACATTAATTAAATACAATATCTACAAATAACTACAATGAAATAAACTAACTAAAGTACAAAAAATAAAAATGAACTAAGTTACAAAAAATAAAAAAATATCTACAAACATAAGAAAAATATTACAACAATTTTAAACTAATTACACCTACTCTAAGCCCCCTAATAAAACAACAAAGCCCCCCAAAATAAAAAATTCCCTACCCTATTCTAAATTACTAAAGTTAAAAGCTCTTTTACCTTACCAGCCCTGAACAGGGCCCTTTGCGGGGCATGCCCCAAGAAGTTCAGCTCTTTTGCCTGTAAAAAAAACATACAATACCCCCCCCCCAACATTACAACCCACCACCCACATACCCCTAATCTAACCCAAACCCCCCTTAAATAAACCTAACACTAAGCCCCTGAAGATCTTCCTACCTTATCTTCACCATACCAGGTTCACCGATCCGTCCTGAAGAGCTCCTCCGATGTCCTGATCCAAGCCCAAGCGAGGGGCTGAAGATGTCCATGATCCGGTAGAAGTCTTCATCCAAGCGGGCCAGAAGAGGTCTTCCATCCGATTGAAGTCTTCATCCAAGCGAATCAACCAATCAGAATCAAGTTCAATCCCATTGGCTGATTGCATCAGCCAATCGGATTGAACTTGATTCTGATTGGCTGATTCCATCAGCCAATCAGAATATTCCTACCTTAATTCCGATTGGCTGATAGAATCCTATCAGCCAATCGGAATTCGAGGGACGCCATCTTGGATGACGTCATTTAAAGGAACCGTCATTCGGCTAGTAGGCATCGGGAGAAGAGGATGTTCCGCGTAGAAGATGCCGCCTGGATGAAGACTTCAATCAGATGGAAGACCTCTTCTGCCCCGCTTGGATGAAGACTTCAATCGGATGGAAGACCTCTTCTGCCCCGCTTGGATGAAGACTTCTACCGGATCTTGGACATCTTCAGCCCCCCGCTTGGGCTTGGATCAGAACATCGGAGGAGCTCTTCAGGACGGATCGGTGAACCTGGTATGGTGAAGATAAGGTAGTAAGATCTTCAGGGGCTTAGTGTTAGTTTTATTTAAGGGGGGTTTGGGTTAGATTAGGGGTATGTGGGTGGTGGGTTGTAATGTTGGGGGGGGGTATTGTATGTTTTGTTTACAGGCAAAAGAGCTGAACTTCTTGGGGCATGCCCCGCAAAGGGCCCTGTTCAGGGCTGGTAAGGTAAAAGAGCTTTTAACTTTAGTAATTTAGAATAGGGTAGGGAATTTTTTATTTTGGGGGGCTTTGTTGTTTTATTAGGGGGCTTAGAGTAGGTGTAATTAGTTTAAAATTGTTGTAATATTTTTCTTATGTTTGTAGATATTTTTTTATTTTTTGTAACTTAGTTCTTTTTTATTTTTTGTACTTTAGTTAGTTTATTTCATTGTAGTTATTTGTAGATATTGTATTTAATTAATGTATTGATAGTGTAGTGGTAGGTTTAATTGTAGGTAATTGTAGGCATTTTATTTAATTAATTTAATGATAGTATAGTGTTAGGTTTAATTGTAACTTAGGTTAGGATTTATTTTACAGGTAATTTTGTAATTATTTTAACTAGATAACTATTAAATAGTTCTTAACTATTTAATAGCTATTGTACATGGTTAAAATAATTACAAAGTTGCCTGTAAAATAAATATTAATCCTAAAATAGCTACAATGTAATTATAATTTATATTGTAGCTATATTAGGATTTATTTTACAGGTAAGTATTTAGCTTTAAATAGGAATAATTTATTTAATAAGAGTTAATTAATTTCGTTAGATTAAAATTATATTTAATTTAGGGGGGTGTTAGTGTTAGGGTTAGACTTAGCTTTAGGGGTTAATACATTTATTAGAATATCGGTGAGCTCCGGTCGGCAGATTAGGGGTTAATAATTGAAGTTAGGTGTCGGCGATGTTAGGGAGGGCAGATTAGGGGTTAATACTATTTATTATAGGGTTAGTGAGGCGGATTAGGGGTTAATAACTTTATTATAGTAGCGGTGCGGTCCGCTCGGCAGATTAGGGGTTAATAAGTGTAGGCAGGTGGAGGCGACGTTGTGGGGGGAAGATTAGGGGTTAATAAATATAATATAGGGGTCGGCGGTGTTAGGGGCAGCAGATTAGGGGTACATAAGGATAACGTAGTTGGCGGTCGGCAGATTAGGGGTTAAAAAATTTAATCGAGTTGCGGCGATGTGGGGGGACCTCGGTTTAGGGGTACATAGGTAGTTTATGGGTATTAGTGTACTTTAGAGTACAGTAGTTAAGAGGTTTATGAACCGGCGTTAGCCCAGAAAGCTCTTAACTACTGACTTTTTTCTGCGGCTGGAGTTTTGTCGTTAGAGTTCTAACGCTCACTTCAGACACGACTCTAAATACCGGAGTTAGAAAGATCCCATTGAAAAGATAGGATACGCAATTGACTTAAGGGGATCTGCGGTATGGAAAAGTCGCAGCTGAAAAGTGAGCGTTAGACCCTTTTTTGAGTGACTCAAAATACCGGAGGTAGCCTAAAACCAGCGTTAGGAGCCTCTAACGCTGGTTTTCACGGCTAACGCCAAACTCCAAATCTAGGCCTAAGAAATTAGCATATGAACCTCCTTGGTTTAGCTTTCAACTAAGAATATCAAAAGAACAAAGCAAAATTGGTGAAAAAGTAAATTGGAAAGTTGTTTAAAATTACATTCCCTATTTCAATCATCAAAGTTTTTTTTGGACTTGACTGTCCCTTTAAATATATTTTTCTATATATATCTGATAATGTTAATGTAAAATATCTATATATCTATCATCTATCTATCTATCTATCTATCTATCATCTATCTATCTATCTTTCTATCTATCTATCTATCTATCTATCTATCTATCTATCTATCTATCTATATATAACAATAAATAGGTAAAGGCATATATAGATCTATATAGAAACATTTATTTAACATAAAAAAATTTTTTCTTGTATGTGAAGATTATTGTAATGTGAAATTAATTACTTCTGTCAGGTTTACATGACAGCAATATCTCAAGTCCATAAGTAAGCGTGCGTCGGGTTTCGCTCGTATGCAAAAGTTTTACTTTCAACTAGTAATTTGCACACTTTCCCGCGCACACAAAATCTTTACTTCTGGGGGTGTTAACATTCAAGCGAAAGCACTAAATAGCACACTACTTGTAATCTGGCCCCCTGTAATTACAACATTTTCTGTATTCTTCCAATAGATTAACGTAGCAGAGTCTGAATATTATTAGAACAGATTAACACTTTATTTGCTCTTCGATGGTCTCCACACACCACTTTCTTTATTTAGAGGAGCCAATCTGGACTTGAGCCTGAAGAAGACAGGGTTTGCCCCTCTCATTGTTTTAATTACTAATTAGGGACAGATACTATATGTGTCAAATTAAGGCTTGTAATGCCTGCCTTGTGCTCTTTAAAGGGACAAAATAAGTCAAAATAAAACTTTAATGATTTAAAATAAATAATAAATAAATAATAAATAAATAAAATAAATTACATTGTGCTGTTTTCAGCTTATAGCATCTTACAACTGACTATATTTTTGTATGCATGTGTTTTCTATTAGGGTTAAAAGTATTTTGAATGCTTTGAGAAAAGCTTACCACCTTTTAGTTTGTAAGAAAAATCTGTGAGATCTGTAGTGCAAAAATCTTACAGAATTATATTGAGATTAGAGAGACAATTTCATGTACGCCCATGTTCAGCCCATTTTATGATAAAACTACAATTAGACTTTATATTTTGTACTTACAAATTTTCAAGTGTTTTTCTTGCACATCCAGTGAACTTAAATTACAATCTATGCTGTGCATATTTAATACAATTTATTCCTGTGCAATTTACATCCAAATTTTACGTTTGTGATAAAAACGATTTTTGGTGAATAATTTTGTTACATTTTTCAATCCACATTAACAATACAATTTTTTACCGTGTATTTTTGTGTGAATGGTTCAATTATTAATTTTGTAGGATTTTTAAAATTACAATGTTTATTGTGCAGTTTTGTAATGTATGCAACTTCTTCCTATATGAAAACATGAGCGTCATTAATTTCAATAGAAGACATCTCCCAGTATACGCTCCTTAGCGAGACACCCTGGAAATAGAAGTACTGGCGAGTATTTTTAAATTATTTCGCTTGGACAGAGACCTTTAGATAATCGCCTCCTAAGTATTTTATAGTACAGTCTCTATTTACTGTCCCATTAAATCACCAATTTTAACTTAAATTCATGCTTAGATGGTCAAACATTTATTTAGGTTTATTCTTCTAAGGGCCTCATTTGTTTATGGATTTCTTTATCATGAGTGATGTTTCTGCTTTTTTGGTGAATGCATCTGGTTTGTGTGTAATTTCAAGTATACATTTGTCTGCTCTGCCTCCCAATTCTTGTTTTGTCATTTTAAGTACTTCCCTGCTACTAGTCTAAGTAGAAATATTTTGTATTTGCTTTAAAAAGATATTTTTAGTACACGTAAATGAAAAGTACAAAAACATAAACATGGAAATCAGAGGAGCTTTGAATACATCGGGGGGTAGTTATCAAGCCGTCAACCTCAAATACGCTGGAATTCCGCAGCGTATTTGTGGCGAGGCTGATTCGCCTTAGTTATCAAAGGCTCGAGACCGGCTAAAGTAGAATTTAGTGACGTAAGCATCGATCCGCCGGACTCAGTCCGACACAGATCGATTCTTACGTCACTCCAGATGTTCCGCACACAAGTGCGGCACATTCTCACTACTTTTGCTAGTTATCAAATGACTAGCAGGTACGCTCGGCACTTTTACGGCCCAGCGTACCTGGTTTTCAAACCGCCACCCCTGGAGGCTGCGGATCCCATAGGAATCAATGGGAGTCTGACCATAGCGAAAGTACAAGTTCGCTGCTGCCTGACATCCCATTGATTTCTATGGGAGCTGTCTACACCTAACACCCTAACATGTACCCCGAGTCTAAACACCACTAATCTGCCCCCCTACACCGCCGCAACTAAATAAAGTTATTACCCCCTAAACCGCCACTCCCGGAGCCCACCGCAAGCTATGCTATACATAGTAACCCCTAAACCGCCGCTCCCGGAGCCCACCGCAACTATAATAAATGTATTAACCCCTATCCTGCCCCCCCTACACCGTTGCCACCTATAATAAATTTATTAACCCCTAATCTGCCCCCCCTACACCGTCGCCACCTATAATAAATTTATTAACCCCTATCCTGCCCCCCACAGCTCAATCAGATTTTTCCTATCTTAATTCCGATTGGCTGATAGAATCCTATCAGCCAATCGGAATTGAGGGGACGCCATCTTGGATGACGTCCCTTAAAGGAGCCTTCATTCGTCGTAGTCCGTCGGTGAAGAAGGAGGTTCCGCGTCGGCGGGAGGAAGATTCAAGACCCGGCTTGGAAGATGACATCGCCCGGATAGAAGACCTCTTCAGCGCCTCTTTGAAGATGACATCGCCCGGATCGAAGACTTCTTCATCGCCGCCTGGATGATGACTTCATCGGATGGAAGATTTCTTCAGCGCCGCTTGGAGGATTAACTTCTTCCGCTCCGGATGTCCACTTCGGTTCCATCGCTGCTCGGCTGAGTGAAGACGACTAAAGGTAGGATGATCTTCAGGGGATTAGTGTTAGGTTTTTGTAAGGGGGGTTTGGGTTAGATTAGGGGTATGTGGGTGGTGGGTTTTAATAAAAGGAAAAAATGGAAGGCTGCTGAGCATCAGTAAAACGGTTAGTTTATTTCCAAATATAAAAAAAATACACATAGAAGTGACCAAAGTGACCACAATACAAGTATTTTGTATTTTGTTTTTATCTGATCTGCATCATTGAATGTGGACACACACTTTACAAATCAAATGCATAAGTTGATAACCAAGGATTGCATGACTTAATTACATGAATGTTTCTATTGGTGTGTTGTCCCTTTAAATGAAGCAGCTGTCCATACTTGTTCCCAGCATCTATGATTAAGTGCAAGTGTGCGTGAAACATGTAAGACTGCTGTCTCCTTCCTTGTTTGTTGTGACTTTGGTCACTTTGGTCACTTCTATGTGTATTTTTTTTTATATTTGGAAATAAACTAACCGTTTTACTGATGCTCAGCAGCCTTCCATTTTTTCCTTTTGTACATTTTTTGCGGTAGTCCGCCGCTACCCTTTGGTTGGCTCCACACCATTTCCCCCTGCTCACATATGGTTTGATCCGCTCTGTTTCCTGTGCCTGGCGGACGATCACTGCAGCAGCACCTCTCTCTTCACTAGTAACTTCCGGACTTACCTTGCTGTGCTTGCTCGTGCACAAACGCCAGGACTTCACTTGGAAAACTAATCTTTGGGACCTGAACTTTGTCAAAACACCGGACAGGTATGACTTTATTCTATAAAAGTTTACACAAGTGTACCCGTTGAATATTGGCAGAAGTGCGGTTCTCTGTGATTCAACACAAGATACAGGCTAAGCGATTTGTCTGTACTAAGAGTGTGTGTGTTTTTCACTAATCATTTGCTTACCGCTGTTTACCGCTGTTTACTGCTGCTTGCCATTCTAAAATTGCTTGTGTCTTGAACTGCCTGAAGTGCTTTGACTCACCTAATAAGCATAATTGTGCTATTGGAACTATAAAGTTTTCCTTTTGTTATTGTATCCTTAGAGGTACTCAGCATTTACACAATTGATTTTTGGCTGAGAAACTAATTGATAATAGAGGATACAACTCAAGTTTACAATCATTCCAGATGCAGATTTCTCTTATTTACCTATTATTAATTAGGGGTATAACTAAAGGTGTGAGTAGCATCAGTTAATTTTTTACTTTCCTAAAAATATTTTTTTCAAAAAATACACGCAAACATGGAAGGTGAAGGGAGCAATTTGGCCACATTTTTTGATATAGAAAATAGGAAACAATTTTTTGAAACTGTTTTCTCTAATTCTGCAAACTCTGCTACTGAAGGGGATTTAAAACAACTGTTTAATACCTTAGAAAGGTTACTTCTAACAGATCTACATTCCATGTGGGATGTTGTAACCCTAAATCACTACATTGAAGTCCAAAGGGTGCCTAGGGGTCTCAGACTAAAGAAATACCCCAATTATGACCTAGAGGACAGTGCATTACAGGATGAATGTAACAATGCCCTTAATGAATGTTCTATAAAGCTATTGGGGATTCTGGTTAGAAGTAAGGAACAAAAGAGAAACAACTTAAAAGAAAAAATCCTAAACACTAAAGCAGATTTGAAAAAACGTAAAACAGACGAACAATATGCAACATTAAAATCACAAATGAAAGAGAAAATAAAAAAAGAAGATGCAGAAATTGCTGTGAGAAAGAAGAACAAATTTCTAAGAGACCGTGATGACTATGACAATAAGAGAGTATATGATTGGTCCAGGTTCCGTAGACGAAACAGAAAACCTTCAAAGAAACGCGCAACAGATGAAGAGAATAGTAAATCTCTCAAATCCATTCTCAAAAAGGATAAAGAACGCAGAGTGGTTTTCTCATCTACTGAACCAGAATCCACTGATCATGATACAGACTCCTCAGGATCCAGTGATGATGCACCAGCTCCTGTGTCTCCCCTTCCCTCTTCTCTTCCCTTCTCCATACAGGTTTCTTCAAAGAAGGATAAAAATAAGAATGAGATGGAGGCTCGCCCAAAGACACGCAACCAACCGAATATCCCTTTAGGAAATGGACTCGAAGATCCAGAAGGAAGAAAAGAAAACAGTTCAAGGAAACACAAGACACAGAAAAAGAAATGACTCTAAGTGTCATTAATTTATCTGACACAAAACTCACCCTGGATCATGAGAGAGTCTTGAAAAAGGGTCTAGGTTTCGCTCCCACGCATACATTTTCTGCTTTTAAAACACTCATTGATGTCAACAAATTTGTTCGAAAGTTGACCCTTAAAAGATTCTTTCATGATTCAGAGAAAAAAGTTACCTATGATGTCTATAATCCCATGGTTCACAGCATTGAAGAAAAAGAGGATTGGAATAAAATGTTTTCCTTTTCAGACATTTGCTTGATTGAAACCATTGATAATTTTGATACTAATACCACCAGTACTACATTAGAGAATTTACCCATTCCAAAAAAGCATGAATCCAATTTCTATCCTAGGCATTTTAGGGGGAATTTCCTTAATACCTTTCATAAAAGGGTGGAGGAGGATGTCCTGAAACTGGAGGAAAAATGTTATTCCTCCAACTTCAGGTCTAGTCAAAATTTAACCAATCAGGAACGATCAGCCGTAAGAGACTTGGTTGAGAATGACGGCATTGTCATTCGCAACTCAGATAAAGGTGGCAATGTTGTCGTTCTTAACAAATCTGACTATATGTCAGAGGCTAATAGGCAACTTTCAGATGTGATCACCTATAGAAAACTGGATTTTGATCCCATTCATATTTTTTCTAAACAGTTAAACAAGCTTCTTGATGAAGCTGTTGCTTTAGGTATCTTTACTGCTGATCAATCTAAGAGCTTCTTACCCTCACATCCTATTACACCCATTTTTCATTATCTCCCGAAAACGCATAAGAGCCTCTTATCTCCACCTGGCAGACCAATCATTTCAGGCATAGGCTCCCTTTTGGAGCCTATGTCTGAATGGATTGATAGTATATTACAACCCCTGGTGACCAACCTTTACAGCTATACCAGGGATTCGGGTCACCTTTTGGATATATTGAGTAACTTTGTTTGGCAGGCAGGCTATAAGTGGATTACAATTGATGCCACATCCTTATATTCCTCTATACCTCATGTGCACGGATGCCGGGCTCTGGAATTTTTCTTGGATAAGAATACTTCCTATCAAATAGAGACGAAACAATTCATTGTTGAGGTTGTTGAGTTCCTACTTACCCACAATTACTTTATGTTTGATTCTGTTTTTTATTTGCAGATCCAAGGAACAGCTATGGGGGCGAAATTTGCCCCCTCATATGCCAATCTGTTTGTGGGTAGGTGGGAGCTCCAACACTTATATGACATACAGGAACCTTTCAGGTCCGGCATCCTGTTGTACATGAGGTATATAGACGACCTTATCTTCATTGTAAAAGAGGATTTTTTGTTTGATGATTTTTTGACACTTTTGAATAATAATGATGTCAATCTTACATTCACTGGGGAGGTACATCACGAGGATGTAAATTTTCTGGATCTTAGCTTACATGGTGACGCCACCACACATACGATTATTTCAACTACATATAGAAAAGAAACGGCAGGTAATACCTTACTTCATGCCACATCATGCCACCCCAAACATCTAATTAAATCCATCCCTAGAAGCCAATTCATTAGGTTAAGACGGAATGCCAGCACTTTAGAAAAATATATTGAAGGTGCAAATGATCTTATCATTAGACTAAAGGCCAGAGGATACAATGAGGAAGGGATATATAAAACTCTTGAGGAGATTAAGGATTGGAAACCTCCAAACAAGGTGCACACAGTTAACACTGATGACACAGCCGAAGGGACAAGACATGCCAATATCAAGGGTAACCAGAAGAATTATTTGGATAAAAGGAGTATTGTTTTTTCAACTCAGTATTCACCCCAATACAATTCCATATGTACTATCATTAAAAAGCACCTACATTTATTGAAGGGTGATGAGGTTTTACAGCCTTATGTTAAAGACTGCAAATTCGTTGCAAAAAAGCCACCCACACTAGCTACCAAACTCTCCCCCAGCTTAGTTAAAAATGAGACTAGATCTAATGCTAATTGGCTTAGGGGTGTAGGTAATTTTAGGGCACATCTCACGAATTGTTTAACCTGTGATACTATGGACTACACCAATAGGTTCAGTAGTAAGGTGACAGGTGAATCCTTTGAAATAGATTTTTATGCTACATGTCTTACTGACTATATGGTGTACTTATTGGATTGTAAACTTTGTGGGGCCCAATATGTGGGACAGTCGACCAGAACCCTTAGAGACCGAGCTAGGGAACATCTGAGAGATATAAAGAATTTTAATAAGGATTCGGCAGTAGCAAAACACTTTAATCTCCATCACTTTACCAATGTACCCAGTATTAAAATTAAGATCATAGACCTAGCAAGAACACCACCTAGAGGGGGTAATAAATCCAAAATCCTGGATAGGAAAGAACTGTTCTGGATTTATAAATTAAAGACCAGGTCTCCCCTGGGTATCAATTTGGAGTGGGATATGAGATACTTTGTTGACTAAACTGGAATTTACACTATTAAACATATTGAGAGAAATATATTGAAAGCTATACATATATTTTCATATTAGTATATATTTTAGTATATATGTTTCAGTTATTCTATTCAAATTCCTTTCTCCATATAACTCTTTTTTTCTCCCCCTCCCTCTCTATACTCAAATAACTGCATTGCAGACATTTTTGTAGTTTGTAGTCTTTGATACTCAATGGAATATTACTAGAATCTCTATATCAAGGGTTAATTTCAATATGCAGTAACCTATGATAACTGTGACATTTGCATTTGTATATTTGATTTGTTTGTTTATTCCATTTGAGATATATACATATTTTTTGACAAGGATACATGAATATCATTTATTTATCCTGCAAATTTAATGTGATGCTTTGTTAATATGTCACAGGTTCCATGGTGTTTCATACTTTGTAGACAATCACACATATATTTGTTTCTTATCTACTATTTTATTTGAGGATATATATATATTTATATTACTTACTTGAACATTTTCATATTATAAATTATAGTTATATGTATCTTTCATATATGTGCCAGATTTTGTCCCCCCTTCACAAGTATTTTGTATTTTGTTTTTATCTGATCTGCATCATTAAATGTGGACACACACTTTACAAATCAAATGCATAAGTTGATAACCAAGGATTGCATGACTTAATTACATGAATGTTTCTATTGGTGTGTTGTCCCTTTAAATGAAGCAGCTGTCCATACTTGTTCCCAGCATCTATGATTAAGCGCAAGTGTGCGTGAAACATGTAGGACTGCTGTCTCCTTCCTTGTTTGTTGTGACTTTGGTCACTTTGGTCACTTCTATGTGTATTTTTTTTTTATATTTGGAAATAAACTAACCGTTTTACTGATGCTCAGCAGCCTTCCATTTTTTCCTTTTGTACATTTTTTGCGGTAGTCCGCCGCTACCCTTTGGTTGGCTCCACACCATTTCCCCCTGCTTACATATGGTTTGATCCGCTCTGTTTCCTGTGCCTGGCGGACGATCACTGCAGCAGCACCTCTCTCTTCACTGGTGGGTTTTAATGTTGGGGGGGGGGGGTTGTATTTTTCTTTTACAGGCAAAAGAGCTGAACTTTTTGGGGCATGCCCCCACAAATGGCCCTTTTAAGGGCTGGTAAGGTAAAAGAGCTTTGAACTTTATTTAATTTAGAATAGGGTAGGGAATTTTTTTATTTTGGGGGGGTTTGTTATTTTATTAGGGGGCTTAGATTAGGTGTAATTAGCTTAAAATTGTTGTAATATTTTTAAAATGTTTGTAACTTATTTTTTTATTTTTTGTAACACACGGCTAGATTTAGAGTTTTGTCGGTAAGGACCTGCGTAGCTAACGCCGGCTTTTTTCTGGCCGCACCATAAAAATAACTCTGGTATTGAGAGTCCACATAAAGGCTGCGTTAGGCTCCAAAAAAGGAGCGTAGAGCATATTTAACGCAGCTTCAACTCTCGATACCAGAGTTGCTTACGCAAGCGGCCAGCCTCAAAAACGTGCTCGTGCACGATTCCCCCATAGGAAACAATGGGGCTGTTTAAGCTGAAAAAAAACCTAACACCTGCAAAAAAGCCGTGTTCAGCTCCTAGCGCAGCCCCATTGTTTGCTATGCGTAAACACTTCCTACGTCTGCACCTAACACTCTAACATGTACCCCGAGTCTAAACACCCCTAACCTTACACTTATTAACCCCTAATCTGCCGCCCCCGCTATCGCTGACCCCTGCATATTATTTTTAACCCCTAATCTGCCGCTCCGTAAACCGCCGCTACTTACATTATCCTTATGTACCCCTAATCTGCTGCCCCTAACACCGCCGACCCCTATATTATATTTATTAACCCCTAATCTGCCTCCCACAACGTCGCCTCCACCTGCCTACACTTATTAACCCCTAATCTGCCGAGCGGACCGCACCGCTACTATAATAAAGTTATTAACCCCTAATCCGCCTCACTAACCCTATAATAAATAGTATTAACCCCTAATCTGCCCTCCCTAACATCGCTGACACCTAACTTCAAACATTAACCCCTAATCTGCCGACCGGAGCTCACCGCTATTCTAATAAATGTATTAACCCCTAAAGCTAAGTCTAACCCTAACACTAAAACCCCCCTAAATTAAATATAATTTTAATCTAACGAAATAAATTAACTCTTATTAAATAAATTATTCCTATTTAAAGCTAAATACTTACCTGTAAAATAAACACTAATATAGCTACAATATAAATTATAATTACATTGTAGCTATTTTAGGATTAATATTTATTTTACAGGCAACTTTGTAATTATTTTAACACGGTACAATAGCTATTAAATAGTTAAGAACTATTTAATAGTTACCTAGTTAAAATAATAACAAAATTACCTGTAAAATAAATCCTAACCTAAGTTACAATTAAACCTAACACTGTACTATCATTAAATTAATTAAATAAAATGCCTACAATTACCTACAATTAAACCTAACACTACACTATCAATACATTAATTAAATACAATATCTACAAATAACTACAATGAAATAAACTAACTAAAGTACAAAAAATAAAAAAGAACTAAGTTACAAAAAATAAAAAAATATTTACAAACATAAGAAAAATATTACAACAATTTTAAACTAATTACACCTACTCTAAGCCCCCTAATAAAATAACAAAGCCCCCCAAAATAAAAAATGCACTACCCTATTCTAAATTACTAAAGTTAAAAGCTCTTTTACCTTACCAGCCCTGAACAGGGCCCTTTGCGGGGCATGCCCCAAGAAGTTCAGCTCTTTTGCCTGTAAAAAAAAACATACAATACCCCCCCCAACATTACAACCCACCACCCACATACCCCTAATCTAACCCAAACCCCCCTTAAATAAACCTAACACTAAGCCCCTGAAGATCTTCCTACCTTGTCTTCACCATACCAGGTTCACCGATTGGTCCAGAAGAGCTCCTCCGATGTCCTGATCCAAGCCCAAGCGGGGGGCTGAAGATGTCCATGATCCGGTAGAAGTCTTCATCCAAGCGGGGCAGAAGAGGTCTTCCATCCGATTGAAGTCTTCATCCAAGCGGGGCAGAAGAGGTCTTCCATCCGATTGAAGTCTTCATCCAGGCGGCATCTTCTATCGACATCCATCTGGAGCGGAGCGGCAGCATCCTGAAGACCTCCGACGCGGAACATCCATCCTGGCCGACGACTGAACGACGAATGACGGTTCTTTTAAATGACGTCATCCAAGATGGCGTCTCTCGAATTCCGATTGGCTGATAGGATTCTATCAGCCAATCGAAATAAGGTAGGAATATTCTGATTGGCTGATGGAATCAGCCAATCAGAATCAAGTTCAATCCGATTGGCTGATCCAATCAGCCAATAAGATTGAGCTTGCATTCTATTGGCTGATCGGAACAGCCAATAGCATGCAAGCTCAATCTGATTGGCTGATTGGATCAGCCAATCGGATTGAACTTGATTCTGATTGGCTGATTCCATCAGCCAATCAGAATATTCCTACCTTAATTCCGATTGGCTGATAGAATCCTATCAGCCAATCGGAATTCGAGGGACGCCATCTTGGATGACGTCATTTAAAAGAACCGTCATTTTTTTACAGGCAAAAGAGCTGAACTTCTTGGGGCATGCCCCGCAAAGGGCCCTGTTCAGGGCTGGTAAGGTAAAAGAGCTTTTAACTTTAGTAATTTAGAATAGGGTAGTGCATTTTTTATTTTGGGGGGCTTTGTTATTTTATTAGGGGGCTTAGAGTAGGTGTAATTAGTTTAAAATTGTTGTAATATTTTTCTTATGTTTGTAAATATTTTTTTATTTTTTGTAACTTAGTTCTTTTTTATTTTTTGTACTTTAGTTAGTTTATTTCATTGTAGTTATTTGTAGATATTGTATTTAATTAATGTATTGATAGTGTAGTGTTAGGTTTAATTGTAGGTAATTGTAGGTATTTTATTTAATTAATTTAATGATAGTATAGTGTTAGGTTTAATTGTAACTTAGGTTAGGATTTATTTTACAGGTAATTTTGTAATTATTTTAACTAGGTAACTATTAAATAGTTCTTAACTATTTAATAGCTATTGTACCTGGTTAAAATAATTACAAAGTTGCCTGTAAAATAAATATTAATCCTAAAATAGCTACAATGTAATTATAATTTATATTGTAGCTATATTAGGGTTTATTTTACAGGTAAGTATTTAACTTTAAATAGGAATAATTTATTTAATAAGAGTTAATTAATTTCGTTAGATTAAAATTATATTTAATTTAGGGGGGTGTTAGTGTTAGGGTTAGACTTAGCTTTAGGGGTTAATACATTTATTAGAATAGCGGTGAGCTCCGGTCGGCAGATTAGGGGTTAATAATTGAAGTTAGGTGCCGGCGATGTTAGGGAGGACAGATTAGGGGTTAATACTATTTATTATAGGGTTAGTGAGGCGGATTAGGGGTTAATAACTTTATTATAGTAGCGGTGCGGTCCGCTCGGCAGATTAGGGGTTAATAAGTGTAGGCAGGTGGAGGCGACGTTGAGGGGGGCAGATTAGGGGTTAATAAATATAATATAGGGGTCGGCGGTGTTAGGGGCAGCAGATTAGGGGTACATAGCTATAATGTAGGTGGCGGCGCTTTGCGGTCGGCAGATTAGGGGTTAATTATTGTAGGTAGCTGGCGGCGATGTTGTGGGGGGCAGATTAGGGGTTAATAAATATAATACAGGGGTCGGCGGTGTTAGGGGCAGCAGATTAGGGGTACATAAGTATAACGTAGGTGGCAGTCGGCAGATTAGGGGTTAAAAAAATGTAATCGAGTGGCGGCGATGTGGGGGGACCTTGGTTTAGGGGTACATAGGTAGTTTATGGGTGTTAGTGTACTTTAGAGTACAGTAGTTAGGAGCTTTATAAACCGGCGTTAGCCCAGAAAGCTCTTAACTACTGACTTTTTTCTGCGGCTGGAGTTTTGTCGTTAGATTTCTAACGCTCACTTCAGACACGACTCTAAATACCGGAGTTAGAAAGATCCCATTGAAAAGATAGGATACGCAATTGACGTAAGGGGATCTGTGGTATGGAAAAGTCGCGGCTGAAAAGGGAGCGTTAGACCCTTTTTTGAGTGACTCCAAATACCAGAGTTAGCCTGAAACCAGCGTTAGGAGCCTCTAATGCTGGTTTTCACGGCTAACGCCAAACTCCAAATCTAGGCCTGTGCTTTTTTTATTTTTTGTACTTTAGTTAGTTTATGTAATTGTATTTAATTGTAGTTATTTGTAGGTAGTTTATTTAATTAATTTAATGATAGTGTAGTATTAGGTTTAATTGTAACTTAGGTTAGGATTTATTTTACAGGTAATTTTGTATTTCTTTTAGCTAGGTAGTTATTAAATAGTTAATAACTATTTAATAACTATTCTACCTAGCTAAAATAAATACAAAGTTACCTGTAAAATAAATATAAATCCTAAGATAGCTACAATATAATTATTATTTATATTGTAGCTATCTTAGGGTTTATTTTACAGGTAGGTATTTAGTTTTAAATAGGAATAATTTATTAAAGTATAGTGTAGTGTTAGGTGTAATTGTAACTTAGGTTAGGATTTATTTTACAGGTAAATTTCAGTTTATTTTAGCTAGGTAAGCTATTAAATAGTTAATAACTATTTAATAGCTATTGTACCTAGTTAAAATAAATTGAAAGTTGCCTGTAAAATAAAAATAAATCCTAAGATAGCTAGAATATAATTATTATTTATATTGTAGCTATTTTAGGGTTTATTTTAAAGGTATTTAGTTTTAAATAGGATTAATTTAGTTAATAATAAAAATATTATTTAGATTTATTTAATTAATATTTAAGTTAGAGGGGCGTTAGGGTTAGGGTTAGACTTAGGTTTAGGGGTTAATAATTTTATTACAGTGGCGGCGGCGTAGTGGGGGGCAGGATAGGGGTTAATAAATTTATTATAGGTGACGACGGTGTAGGGGGGGCAGGATAGGGGTTAATAAATTTATTATAGGTGACGACGGTGTAGGGGGGGCAGGATAGGGGTTAATAGGTTTAATATAGGTTGCGGCGGGTTCAGGGAGCGGCGATTTAGGGGTAAACTATTTATTTAGTTGCGGCGAGGTGCGGGATCAGCAGGATAGGGGTTAATAATTTTATTATAGAGGGCGACGGTGTAGGGGGGGGCAGGATAGGGGTTACTAGGCATACTGTAGGTGGCAGCGGTGTCCGGGAGCGGCGGTTTAGGGGTTAATACATTTATAAGAGTTGCGGCAGGGTCTAGGAGCGGCGGTTTAGGGGTTAATACATTTATAAGAGTTGCGGCAGGGTCTAGGAGCGGCGGTTTAGGGGTTAGTAACTTTATTGAGTTGCGGGGGGCTCCGGGGGCGCCGGTATAGGGATAGAACAGTGTAGTTTAGTGTGGGTGCTTAGTGACAGGCTAGCAATAAAGCTGGGAAAAAGCCGAAGGGCAGCGAGATCGGATGAGTGATAACTCTCACAGTCCGCTGCTCATCGCCCCACGGCTTTTTGACAGCTTTTTTTGATAACTTAGGCGAACGTATTCAAGGTCCGCGGCGGCGAAGGTAGGCGAGCTTAGGCGGGCGTATTGGGCCGGCGAAGGCAGAAAAGTAGACGGCTTGATAACTACCCCCCATCGTGGTAAAAATAATATCATAAAAAAATGTTATTAATCTATTGGCTACAAACCAGTCAACTTGAAGAGCCAGACAAATTGATCTGCAGAGTTTTGAAATTGAAGGCCATTCAAATCCATTTGAAACACTTTGTTGCAGTGAAGTGACTTCCTCAATATTATGCATGAATTAAAACAGGGGCATTACAATCTATTAGAAAACACTTCTTAAAGACTATAAAACTCAAAATCAAACTTTCATGGTTCAGAAAGAGCAGTAATTTTAGCAGCCTTTCCACTCTACTTCTGTTTTTAAATTTACTTTGTTCTATTTCTATTCTTTTTTGAAAAACGCATATAGGTGTGCTTAGTAGCAGCATTTGCATTACTGCAAAGCACCAGTAGTGCATTGTCGCTCTGGAGCTGCAGGTGTTAATCAAATACTACTACTATGTGAGCAGTAATAAAACACATTTCCTTAACCCCTAGATGCCATTACGACATTCTATGTCGTCTTAAAAGAACTGGTCTTTAATACCGTTAGGACAGCATGGAACGTCCTAACCTTTTTGGCGTCCTGCTCTCTGCTACTTCTACAAAACAAATAATGGACTGGGGAATGTGCCTAGCATAATAGGCAGTCCCCCATTATCCAATCCCGTCATTGAAGTCAAGTGATCACATCAATGGTCACATGACTTCCTGTTTTCTGCAAATGTTTACTTTGGAACTTTGTTCCACTCGGAAACACTTGCCCCGTCATGAAGCGGTTAAGCTCTCATGATGTCTGGGCTATTGTAATTCATAAGTGTTGACATTGTAAAAATCCATGTTGGGCATGCTCAGTTAATATATTAAAATGCTGAAATCACATATTAAAATTGATGCTTTACAAATTTTGTTACTATTACAATATTAAATGTTTAGCAATATGATTGCAATTATAATGTAAAATGATCTGAATGTTAATTACACACAGCCATAGATTGCCAGTCATAGGTAGGTCTGCTCTTCAAGAAAAGACACAAAGAAGATGATGTTAATTTGATAATACAAGTAAAATATAAAAGCCTGATTACAAGTACAGCACAATAAAATGCAAGTGGCATTGAGTGCTAATATTACTTGTGTGCAATCCATACCACGTGCATTTCTGCTAGTGTAAAGCATATTTGTGCTTGGAACGTCTTAAGGGTTATGCTGCCTTACTGAGACGTGAAGCTTGTGCAGGGAGTGAGTGTGCAACATTGTTGCCAATGTTGGGAAGGAGATTGCTTACCTTATAAAATGCATTAATTACTTGATCACTCCCTCTTTTGTTAATGTCTGGCCAAGAGAAGTCCCCCCCCCCCCAGTCCCCCCCCCACCTTTGTTATTAATGTTTGCAATTTTATTTACAGCTAATAGTGGCAGCACTGAGGATACGGCAACCATTAGGGTGGCTTTAGTACTTTGGCGGGAGCATGTCTAATCAGGCTAGCTGGTTGTAAGACCAAAGTGTTAAAGTTTTTAGCTTCCCCTTGGTCATGTTTGTTGCTGTGTCTCACATCTAAAGGGTGCAAAAAGGAGGGGATCTAGTAGAGCGCAAATGTCAGAGAAATCAAACTCCTTACAAACAAATAGATCCTTCGTTCTATTCAAAAACTAGTGTATAAGTATAGAAATAGTAAGGGCGCTAAAAGCTAAAGATATCCAAGATAAGATTACTGAGGGATAAATCACAAGGGGAGATTACACGGTATCCTATCTGAAAAGTAAATAACAAATAAGATATAATCAAATACACATACATATGAAAATTATCTGGAGAGATCATATAATAAAAATAATTTATTAGTAGCAAAATCTCTAAAGTAATGAGACATCAAGGCCTCGATCCGATATGCAGCGTCGCCCGCAAAAGCCGGCAACGCCAAATTTTGCGCGGGTTTGGTATCCTATATACGGCGTAACCTAGAAGTTACGCTCATATATTTCTGCCTTCGGCCGTAGTTTTTTGGCCCATAGGCAGGTATACCAAACCCGCGCAGTTTAGTATCCAACATACAGCGTAAGGACTTACGTGGCAAAAATGGAGAAATCTTACTCCATTTTCACCTCGCCACAAAATGCAGCCGTAGTAAGCATTACGCTGTCTATTGGAGCCCCGTAGCTCCCTAAACTACCTGCCAAATAAAACCTAACACCTAACGCATGCGCAATGTCTATCTACCTGTCAACCGCGATCCCCCGCCGCAATCCCTAATAAAGTATTTAACCCCTAAACCGCCGCTCCCGGACCCCGCCGCCACCTACATTAAAAGTATAACCCCCTAATGTGATCCCCCTACATCGTCGCCAGCTACATTACATACCCCCTAATGTGAGCCCCTTACACCACCGCCATCTACATTACCTACCCCCTAATGTGAGCCCCTTACACCGCCGCCATCTACATTACCTACCCCCTAATGTGAGCCCCTTACACCGCCGCCATCTACATTACCTACCCCCTAATGTGAGCCCCTTACACTGCCGCCATCTACATTACCTACCCCCTAATGTGAGCCCCTTACACCGCCGCCATCTACATTACCTACCCCCTAATGTGAGCCCCTTACACCGCCGCCATCTACATTACCTACCCCCTAATGTGAGCCCCTTACACCGCCGCCATCTACATTACCTACCCCCTAATGTGAGCCCCTTACACCACCGCCATCTACATTACCTACCCCCTAATGTGAGCCCCTTACACCGCCCCCATCTATATTACCTACCCCCTAATGTAAGCTCCTACCCCGCCGCCAGCTATATTAAAATTATTAACCCCTAATTTAATCCCCCTACACCGCCGCCAGCTATATTAATTACATTAACCCCTAATTTAATCCCCCTATACCGCCGCCAGCTATATTAATTACATTAACCCCTAATTTAATCCCCCTACCCCGCCGCCAGCTATATTAATTACTTTAACCCCTAATTTAATCCCCCTATACCGCCGGCAGCTATATTAATTACATTAACCCCTAATTTAATCCCCCTACCCCGCCGCCAGCTATATTAATTACATTAACCCCTAATTTAATCCCTCTATACCGCCACCAGCTATATTAAATTAATTAACCCCTAATCTAATCCCTCTATACCGCCTCCAGCTATATTAAATACATTAACCCCTAATCTAATCCCCCTATACCGCCGCCAGCTATATTAACTATATTAACCCTAATTATATTAGGGTTAATATAGTTAATATAGTTATTATATTATATATATTAACTATATTAACCCTAATTATATTAGGGTTAATATAGTTAATATCGTTATTATATTATATATATATTAAGTATAATAACCCTATCTAACTCTAACATCCCTAACTAAATTCTTATTAAAATAAATCTAATTAATATTAATATTATTAATTAAAATATTCCTATTTAAATCTAAATACTTACCTATAAAATAAACCCTAAGATAGCTACAATATAATTAATAATTACATTGTAGCTATTTTAGGGTTCATATTTATTTTACAGGTAACTTGGTATTTATTTTAACTAGGTACAACATCTATTAAATAGTTAATAACTATTTAATAGCTACCTAGTTAAAATAATTACCAATTTACCTGTAAAATAAATATAAACCCTAAAATAGCTACAATGCTACAATACCGCCGCCAGCTATATTAAATTAATTAACCCCTAATCTAATCCCTCTATACCGCCTCCAGCTATATTAAATACATTAACCCCTAATCTAATCCCCCTATACTGCCGCCAGCTATATTAACTATATTAACCCTAATTATATTAGGGTTAATATAGTTAATATAGTTATTATATTATATATATTAACTATATTAACCCTAATTATATTAGGGTTAATATAGTTAATATCGTTATTATATTATATATATATTAAGTATAATAACCCTATCTAACTCTAACATCCCTAACTAAATTCTTATTAAAATAAATCTAATTAATATTAATATTATTAATTAAAATATTCCTATTTAAATCTAAATACTTACCTATAAAATAAACCCTAAGATAGCTACAATATAATTAATAATTACATTGTAGCTATTTTAGGGTTTATATTTATTTTACAGGTAACTTGGTATTTATTTTAACTAGGTACAACATCTATTAAATAGTTAATAACTATTTAATAGCTACCTAGTTAAAATAATTACCAATTTACCTGTAAAATAAATCCTAACCTAAGTTACAAATACACCTACACTATCAATTAATGAAATAAACTACAAATATCTAAACTAAAATACAATAAACTAAACTAAACTAAATTACAAAAACAAACACTAAATTACAAAAAATAAAAAAAGATTACAAGATTTTTAAGCTAATTACACCTATTCTAAGCCCCCTAATAAAATAATAAAGCCCCCCAAAATAAAAAAAATTCCCTACCCTATTCTAAATTAAAAAAATTATCAGCTCTATTACCTTACCAGCCCTTAAAAGGGCCTTTTGCGGGGCATGCCCCAAAGAAATCAGCTCTTTTGCCTGTAAAAAAACCCCACAATACCGCCCCCCAACATTACAACCCACCACCCACATACCCCTACTCTAACCCAAACCCCCCTTAAATAAACCTAACACTACCCCCCTGAAGATCTCCCTACCTTGTCTTCACCCAGCTGGGCAGAACTCTTCATCCGATCCGGGCGATGTCTTCAATCAAGAGGCAGAGAAGAAGTCTTCCATCCGGCGATGTCTTCATCCAAGCGGCAAAGAAGAAGTCTTCCATCTGGCGATGTCTTCATCCAAGTGGCAAAGAAGAAGTCTTCCATCCGGCGATGTCTTCAACCAAGCGGCAGAGAAGAGGTCCTCCATCAGGGCGAAGTTTTCTTCCAAGCGGCATCTTCAATCTTCTTTCTTCGCTCCTCCGATGCGGAACATCCATCCGGCACAACGACTTCCAAACGAATGAGGTTCCTTTAAATGACGTCATCCAAGATGGCGTCCGTCGAATTCCGATTGGCTGATAGGATTCTATCAGCCAATCGGAATTAAGGTAGAAAAATCTGATTGGCTGATTGAATCAGCCAATCAGATTCAAGATTCAAGTTCAATCCGATTGGCTGATTGGTTCAGAGCTGTTAACTTTTTTAATTTAGAATAGGGTAGGGATTTTTTTTATTTTGGTGGGCTTTATTATTTTATTAGGGGGTTTAGAATAGGTGTAATTAGCTTAAAAATCTTGTAATCTTTTTTATTTTTTGTAATTTAGTGTTTGGTTTTTTTGTAATTTAGTTTAGTTTATTTTATTGTATTTTAGTTTAGATATTTGTAGTTTATTTAATTTATTGATAGTGTAGGTGTATTTGTAACTTAGGTTAGGATTTATTTTACAGGTAAATTGGTATTATTTTAACTAGGTTGCTATTAAATAGTTATTAACTATTTAATAGCTGTTGTACCTAGTTAAAATAAATACCAAGTTACCTGTAAAATAAATATGAACCCTAAAATAGCTACAATGTAATTATTAATTATATTGTAGCTATCTTAGGGTTTATTTTATAGGTAAGTATTTAGATTTAAATAGGAATATTTTAATTAATAATATTAATATTAATTAGATTTATTTTAATAAGAATTTAGTTAGGGATGTTAGAGTTAGATAGGGTTATTATACTTAATATATATATATATATATATATATATATATATATAAATAATATAATAACGATATTAACTATATTAACCCTAATATAATTAGGGTTAATATAGTTAATATATATAATATAATAACTATATTAACTATATTAACCCTAAAATAATTAGGGTTAATATAGTTAATATAGCTGGCGGCGGTGTAGGGGGATTAGATTAGGGGTTAATGTATTTAATATAGCTGGCGGCGGTGTAGGGGGATTAGATTAGGGGTTAATGTATTTAATATAGCTGGCGGCGGTATAGGGGGATTAGATTAGGGGTTAATGTCTTTAATATAGCTGGCGGCGGTATAGGGGGATTAGATTAGGGGTTAATTAATTTAATATAGCTTTCGGCGGTATAGGGGGATTAAATTAGGGGTTAATGTAATTAATATAGCTGGCGGCGGGGTAGGGGAATTAAATTAGGGGTTAATGTAATTAATATAGCTGGCGGCGTTATATGGGGATTAAATTAGGGGTTAATATAATTAATATAGCTGGTGGCGGTATAGGGGGATTAAATTAGGGGTTAATGTAATTAATATAGCTGGCGGTGGGGTAGGGGGATTAAATTAGGGGTTAATGTAATTAATATAGCTGGCGGCTGTATAGGGGGATTAAATTAGGGGTTAGTGTAATTAATATAGCTGGTAGCGGTATAAGGGGATTAAATTAGGGGTTAATGTAATTAATATAGCTGGCGGCGGTATAGGGGGATTAAATTAGGGGTTAATGTAATTAATATAGCTGGCTGCGGTGTAGGGGGATTAAATTAGGGGTTGATAATTTTAATATAGCTGGCGGCGGGGTAGGAGCTCACATTAGGGGGTATGTAATATAGATGGCAGCGGTGTAAGGGGCTCACATTAGGGGGTAGGTAATGTAGATGGTGGCAGTGTAAGGGGCTCACATTAGGGGGTAGGTAATGTAGATGGCAGCGGTGTAAGGGGCTCACATTAGGGGGTAGGTAATGTAGGTGGCGGCGGGGTAGGAGCTCACATTAGGGGGTAATATAGATAATGTAGGTGGCGGCGGGGTCCGGGAGCGGAGGTTTAGGGGTTAATAACTTTATTAGGTGGCGGCGGGGTTCAGGAGCGGCGGTTTAGAGGTTAATACATTTTTTATTGTTTGGATAGTGAGGGGGGATAGCGGATAGAGGGTTAGACGTGTCGGGCTATGTTTGGGAGGCGTGTTAGACAGTATGGGTGATTTTATAACTTAGTCAGGTTCTGTAGGCGCCAGCAGTTTCTAAAGTGCCGTAAGTCACTGGCGACTCCAGAAATTTGTACTTACGCAGATTTCTGGACATCGCTGGTTTATCCGACTTACAGCACTTTAGCCTCTGACAGGGCCGTATATGGGATAGCTCGAGTTGCGAGCTGAAACTACGGGCAGCAGGGGTTCCCTCGCTTGTGCCGCAAACTACGATCTATATCGGATCGCGCCCCAAGATAAAAAGAAAACTCCAAAGAGAGTTAAATAAAAATAGGGACGTCTCCCTAATGAATATACACAGTCTAAAATAACGTCAGGTATTGTATATACACAGTCTAAAATAACATCAGTATGTGGTTTCCATAATATGCGCAATATTGTAAAAAAAGGTCAGACTAGTACAAATAGAAATAAGTTAAAGGGACATTCCAGTCAAAATATAAATGTACATAGATTTATTACGTCTTTGAATAGGAACATATTTGTAATATACAGGTATTGGCAAAATGCTTCTATTAAGAGTAATCACTGTTTTATAGTTAACATTTTTCTCTGTACGTGCATGTGAAGCATAGCTAGATATTTTCACTGCACCCACATTTTAAATACTGCAGCTGCTCAGATCATCAGTGAGGCTTGTATCCTGTCAGCAATTAACAAATTGAGTCATTACCAGATGGTACAAGCACCTTGGGCTCTCTGAACAAGTCTTGTGTTTAAAATGCTGGTGCACGTTGCATACTTAAATACACTTTTGAAACCGCTATAGCTTGTATTAGAAGCATTTTTGCTAATGCATGTACCGGTATATTACAAAATTGTTTCTGTTCAATACCGAAATGCACCCATGTGGTTTCTAATTTTGGCTGGAATATCCCTTTAACCATAAGGACTGGGTTACTAGGAAGCAAATAGTCACAGCATGAAATCTCCACAAGAGCATCTTTAGAACATAAAAGTTTGTGGTAAGTAGCAAAGCAATATTGGAGGCAGAATAGACAATGTCCCGAAGGGTCCTCTCGTCCACTGGAAGATGATGTTAACCTCTCAGTGAGAGTAATTCCATGCTTTCGCCTGCACTTAGTGCTGTGCACGCAGGCAGTGGTAATTTTACAGGATCAAAAAGTAGTTAATAACCTGGGTTAAAAAAGTCTTATAAAGTGTAACCAAAGTGTTAAAAGAAGTAAAAGGTCACAGCATTGAACGTGTTTCGCTCTATATAATGCAATACTTTTGCTGAAGGTGATAGATTTTTCTTTTCTTTTATTTCTTTACTATATACTTTACACATTTAATTGTATTTATTAGATAAAGCACATATACATATACCCACACCCTTGATCCTAATCATATACACATACCTGTTCCACAGCACGTTTATATTAATCATTTGTTCTCCATTTACTAAGCCTTAATTCAACCTATATTTGTTTATTTCTATAGCATTTTAAGGTGCATTTGAAAGTATGTCAGATTGCTCATCAGCACAAAACTTAATACAAGCACAATTAATGTTCTACTAATGCTTTGCAATTGCCATTGGAAGTATAGGGTACAATATATATGTATTGGGAATGTTTAAAGCTTTGGTTAATCAACTTAATCAACAACTTGTTATACCAAATTGAGTATTACTGAATGCACAAGGATGAGCAAAAGGATATTATTGTGCGCAGGGCCGCCATCAGGGGGTGACAGGGGTGACTCCTGTCAGGGGTCCAATGGGCCAGGGGGGCCCCATGAGGCAAGAACTAAAAAAAAAAAAAAAAATTTAATTTTGGCAGCCACCAGTGGGTACTACAGCAGAGTGCTAATTGAGCATGGGAAATTTTATTACAAGGAGTAAAGTATAAGCATTTGAGAGGATTTCAGAGTGTGCACTAAACCACTATGCACAGTGTGAGACAGACTTGGCACTTTGTTTGTACAGTGTGTGCCTGAGTCAGACGGCAGATCACTTTCATTTGCAGAGGAGGTAGGACTTACTTAGCAAATGTTTTTTATTTCTTTTTGCAATTTCGGATTGTAACTTCAGTGTGGTAGTAGTTGTATGGTGGGGCCAGGGGTCCATAAAAACACATTTTTTTTTAGCAGCAGTGTATTTATGATTATTTGACAATGCTGTAGAAATTCTATATTTAAAACCATGCAGAAATGTTTCCTCCTCAATACACAAATGGTAGGTGCCCTTTTGGCAGATATGCATTTATATATATATATATATATATATATATATATATATATATATATATATATATATTTATATATATATATTACATTCCAGTTTACTGCCCCTTTATGCAAGGACTTTCCAGATTCAAGGAGGCATTTTATCTAAGATTTTTACATATGCATAACATGTTATACTCTCAGACTAAGATTGCTCTGTGTTTGAAATTAGACAGGTTAACATAAAACTGTTCAGTTTACACTACAGCTGACTTAATTTTGAAATACATACCAACAAGCCTAAATCCTGCATTTAACCAGATCTAATGGTATGAGTACCACAGCTTATGGTTCCACCAAGACCATATAGAGTACAGCATTTTCAAAATCCATAAGTACAGCTGACAGATGGGAACATTTGTACACTATATTTGAAGTGGTGCTCTTGGTTGGGGAAAATGGGGAAAAATCAAACAAACATATGTCAACCTTTTAAAAGTACTTTTCTTCATCTAGCCATCTACCCAGATCATTAATGTACAATTTTGAATTCACAGAATTATTTTTGTTTGCACATTTACAAATATGATTCTTTAAAAATTGATCTCTTAATTTCTGCAATTTTTTTTATCATGCATGTCACACACTGTTGATTTAGGGGATGCAAGGTGCATAAATGTTTCCTTCTGTGAGTGTTTCTGTGGGTGTCTGTGTTTATGTCTTTGTGTTTTGGTTTTTGTCTCTATGAGTGTGTATGTATTTTTTTTCTGTCGGTCTCTCTGTGAGGGTGGGTGTGTATCTCTTTGTGCATTTTCTGTGGATGTCTGTGAGGGTGGGTGTGTATGTCTTTGTACATTTTCTATGGATGTCTGTGAGGGTGTGTGCATATGTCTTTGAGCTTTTTCTATGGGTGTATCTGTGAGGGTGTGTGTATGTTTGTCTTTGTGTATTGTCTCTGGATGCCTGTGTGAGGGTGGGTGTGTATATCTGTTTTCTGTGGATGTCTCTGTGAGGGTGTGTGTGTGTATGTCTTTCTGTGTTTTATGTGGTTGTATATCTGTGTGTGTATGTCTTTGTGGGTTTTCTGTGGGTGTCTCTGTGTGTGTTTGTGTGTGTGTATGTCTTTGTGGGTTTTCTGAGGCTGTCTTTGTCTGTGTTTCCTTGGGTGTATGTGCAAGTTTGAGTTTGTGTGTGTGTGTCCATTGTCTGTTCCTTTTTAGGACATTTTGACCTTACTACTGATTATTCACATCTTTCTACAGACTTTGAGACTAATGAGACCTTTCCGGAAGTCACCAATCCACCATTTAATCTTTAAATTATTGTTTAGGCAGTTCAGGGTCCTTCCTTTCAGCCACTGCATGCTGTTGTCATCATTTAGTTGGCATCTTCCTTGACAAAAAGATGATCAGAACTCCATATTTTGCTTTCTAAATCTCCTTTTTTTTTTTTTTTACAAAACTGTAGTCTACCTCAGTGATTTTTAACCTTTTTTTGCCGTGGCACACTTTTTTACATTAACAAATCCTGTGGCACACCACCATCCCAAAATTTTAAAAAAATCACACATTGTAGCCTAATACAGCATATATATATACACATACACACAAACACACACATACTGTATGTATTGTGCTGTTATGCCATGCCTCCTACAAACTACCCCTGCACTGGGAGTAAAAAACAAGCAAAGTTTAAAAAATATGTCACACTGTTGTCAGTCTGCCGTGGCACACCTGAGGATCTCTCACGGCACAGTAGTGTGCCACGGCACACTGGTTGAAAAACACTGGTCTACCTTATTACTTGTCAGGTTTCTTTGCGTGTCTGCTAGAGTGTCTATATGTGAATCCTTATGTGTGAGTGTTTCAGTGTATGAGTGTGTCTGTATGTTACTACCTTTACAACATTTCCAAGTTTAAATAGACAATTAAGAATAAAGTGCATATACGTTTTAGTCACTTGGTCAAAAATTGCACATGTCAAAGGAAGGGGGGGGGGGGAGCCTGATCAATGGTTAAGTCAGGGGTCCCAAAATTTCTAGTGGTGGCCCTGATTGTGCGCAATAATTGTTGCACAACTTTCTATCTGGCCCATAATGAATGACAATGTGTATTGATAGTAATGGTGAAAACACAGCACTGCTGCATCCAAACACATTAATCTGTAATCACCAGTATTGGGTTAATTAGCTGTCATCTTTTATTTTTGCAAGCTCCCTATATTTTGCTTCCATGATGGTCTGTAAAACACCCCCCCCCCCTTAAAAAACATGTGAAAAGCATTATTTTCAAATTGTTTTAATATGTTTAGCCAAAAATGTTATATATATATATATATATATATATATATATATATATATATATATATATAGGGTTAAGTAGAATGTTACCGCTCAGTGTCAGTGAGTAGAAACAAGCGTTACTCTAACAAATGCGCTAGTCAGAAGTCTGAAAATCTAATAGAGCAGCTATTTAAAGTACAAATATTGTGTAATAGACAAAGTCTATACAATATAGGAAGATATGTATCAAAGGGTGAACAGCGCTTATAGATATTCTTAAAAACTGTATATATTGGAGTCTCAGAAGTATTAGTAGGCAAAATATAAAAGAAGAGAAGAGTGTATGAATATACACTTATATAAAAAAGTCTTTGATGAGATATTGCAATCCTAGTGTAGTGAAGGAGTATTAGATACCCTTACCAAAAGTTACCTCAATCCTATGAGGTAAGTTTGCCGCATTGGAGGATGTATCTGGTGGTTGGTGAATCCTGGATAGTATAATCAGTATGGTTCAGCTGCCTCTTGAAGTAAAATGGGATGTAGATCCCCTTTGTGCTGGTCTCTTTAGGAAACTTCCTGTATTTGTTGCCTCTTTGTTGCCTCTTGGAGCTTGGTTTTCTTGTCTTGGTATGAACTTTCTTGTCCAGATATATACCTGGGGACACACTTCATGGGTGGACCGCTCTGCACATAAATCAGTAATCACAGAGGAAGCAATAAATCAACAACTTGCTTCCTCTGTGATTACTGATTTATGTGCAGAGCGGTCCACCCATGAAGTGTGTCCCCAGGTATATATCTGGACAAGAAAGTTCATACCAAGACAAGAAAACCAAGCTCCAAGAGGCAACAAATACAGGAAGTTTCCTAAAGAGACCAGCACAAAGGGGATCTACATCCCATTTTACTTCAAGAGGCAGCTGAACCATACTGATTATACTATCCAGGATTCACCAACCACCAGATACATCCTCCAATGCGGCAAACTTACCTCATAGGATTGAGGTAACTTTTGGTAAGGGTATCTAATACTCCTTCACTACACTAGGATTGCAATATCTCATCAAAGACTTTTTTATATAAGTGTATATTCATATACTCTTCTCTTCTTTTATATTTTGCCTACTAATACTTCTGAGACTCCAATATATACAGTTTTTAAGAATATCTATAAGCGCTGTTCACCCTTTGATACATATATATATATATATATATATATATATATATATATACACACACACACACACACTATATAGTGTGTGTGTGTGTGTGTGGGGGGGGGGGGGGGGGGGGTTCTAATTAAGTCAAGGCTATTCAAATGGATTTAAATGGCCTAGATAAGGAAGTTGTCCGAGCATGCAATGTTTTTGATTGGCTCTTCTAATAGATTTTAATGAATTTGAATGTGGGGCCTATATTGATATATGCAAGATACTTAGGGAGTACCCATTCACATGATTGGAACTTGAAAGCAGGGCAGCACAAATTGATAAAAAAAATTGACAGCAATTTGTTGTAGGTATAAAGTATATCTCAATTAAAGGTTGTGTTCACAATGTCATTTTAAAATATACTAAAGACTGTTATATTAAAGGCAGTCAAAAAATAAAACATTGGAGTATGTCAAAAAGAAAAGGCACCTACTGTAATGCTACTTAACATACCATTAGGCTTTAGATAAAAAGCACCAGTATAAATACATTTATTAAAACCTCATCTGCATATGGTATATTTAAAGCTCATGCTCCTATGCTCTGAAACAAACGTCCAGTGTCCTTGTAATGACCAAAGAATAGCTACTAATGACCTAGTGCAGTATTCCTACTCCACTAAAATACACAAATAATAAGTCAAAACACATTTTAGCAGCTACATTAACTTGTAACTGTAATGTTTCTTCAATATTAGAGTTCAATTAGACATCTATGGGGTGCACTACAAAAGCCTTTTCTGTCCCAAAGGTGCGCTAGGCCAAGTGTGATAAAACTTGATAGTGGAGTACACCTAGCGCCTACTAAATAAGACCTCTGGCTTTGATAATTTGACACCTAGTTGTCAAAATGGAAAGATGAAGCTTATAAGGTATACCAAAGCGCCAACTATACGAAGGCTGGGTCTGGACCTAATGCAATATTGTCAAACGATTACAATAAACAATTTATTGAGTACACAAATAAGTTAAAAACATGGATCCATGTATAAACTATCAAATTTATACAACAATAATAGCTAAATGAATAGTTAAAACAAATAGTTATGTAACGCAGTGTTTTTCAACCAGTGTGCCGTGGCACACTAGTGTGCCGTGAGAGATCCTCAGGTGTGCCACGGCAGACTGACAACAGTGTGACATATTTTTAAACTTTACTTGTTTTTTACTCCCAGTGCAGGGGTAGTTTGTAGGAGGCATGACATAACAGCACAATACATACAGTATGTGTGTGTTTGTGTGTATGTGTATATATATGCTGTATTAGGCTACAATGTGTGATTTTTAAAAAAAAATTTGGAATGGTGGTGTGCCACAGGATTTTTTAATGTAAAAAAGTGTGCCACGGCAAAAAAAAGGTTAAAAATCACTGATGTAACGGATATAGCATTTAAAATTGTGCAAACATTGCTCTTAAAAATATTCATAAAAAATTCCAAATTTAGTATAAGGCTCACAACAGAAATTCAACTTTGTGTTTACCATATACACATACACAAATTTGTACAGCAATAATAGCTAAATGAATAGTTAAAACAAATACTTAAATAGCAGATATGGCATTTAAAATTGTGCAAACAATGCTCTTAAAAAATATTCCTAAAAAATTCCAAATTAAGTGTAAGGCTCACAACAAAAATTCAACTTTGTGTTTACCACATACACATAATAGGTGAAATATATTAGTCAGTTATATAATATTAGCTAACCAATAATGTTCTCGAAAATATTGCCAATAGTGACTAATGTGTAAGGCTCTGAGAAAGACCTTTAACTGTGTGTTTACCACATACGCATTGTCAAGTAAAAAATATTGTGACAGCAATAAGCCAATGTAAAGAATGTGTATCAAAAAAGTTGTGTGCAAAAATTAGTGTACAAAAGATATTAATGGTCCAAAAATAGGTTGATCTTCAAAAAACGTGAATTAAGAACAAAGATTGTGAAAAATGAAAAACCAAATATTTACAAAAACATTGTGGTGTGTTCCAATAGTAACTTATATAAATGTAAATAATAGTCCAAAAAATAGTCCAACAGTGAAAACTTAATAGAAAAAATAATCCAACAATAAATTATAATAAGTAGTGTGTCTCTTTAAGAAAAAACAATAATCCTTAAAGTGTTGTGAATCCTAACAGCAATAGTTATGGTGATTTTCGCTTAACAGTTAACCAGCACTCTGAGGTTGCATTAAATTAAATTATAAACGCATTTACTTTCAACACATAATATTGCATTACTTCAATTGTGTGCAAAGAACTGCGATAAACCCCTTTTCGCTCTCACGCAATAATTAGTACACCACTCGTAATCTAGACCTTTCGTTATTCAGATAAAGCGAACAGTTATAAACAACTTTCCAATTCACTTCCATTATCTAAACGTGCACAACCTTTTATATGCGCACTTTCTGAGGCACCAGCTCCTGCATGTGCAAGATTTACAGAATATACGTTAGACATGTGCAACGCTAAAAATTTTGTTTTGTTTCGTTTTCATTAGTTAAATAAATAATTTTGTTTCGTCAAATTAGTTTAGTTACGTTTTTAAAAAAAAATTGTTTCGTCAAATTAATTAGGTTAATTAAATAGTTTTTTCAGATCTATTCTTTATTCATGTTCATTATTCTATTCTTAAGTTTAGAATAAAATAATGCATATGAATAAAGAATGGATCCGAAAAAAAGAAAGGATCTGAAAAAACAATTTAACTAAACATAACTAATATGCCACGATTGCCGAAACAAAATTATTTAACACCGCCGCCTCCACTACCTACATCGCCAACACTAAATAAAGCTATGAACCCCTAAACCGCTGTCCCCCCATATCGCCAACACTAACTAAACCTATTAACCCCTAAACCGCAGTTCTCTGACATCGCTGACACTAACTAAACCTATTAACCCCTAAACCGCAGTTCCCCAACATTGCCGACACTAGCTAAAACACTAAATAAACCTATTAACCCCTAAACCACCATTCCCAAACATCGCCAACACTCACTAAACCTATTTAAACCGCAGTTCCCCGACATCGCCGACACTAACTAAACCTAATAACTCCTAAACCTCAGTTCCCCAACATTGCCGACACTAACTAAAACACTAACCCCTAAACTGCAGTTCCCCGACACTGACTAAACCTATTAACTCTTAAACCGCAGTTCCCCGACATTGCCGACACTAACCAAAACACTAAATAAACCTATTAACCCCTAAACCGCCATCCCCACATTGCCAACCCTAACTAAACCTATGAACCCCTAAACCGCCGACCCCCACATCGCAACAAGCTTAAACTAATAAAACCTAACATTACTAAAAATAAAAAATCTAACATTACTAAAAAAAAACCCTAAGATTACTAAAAATTAAAACTATCATTAAAAAAAATAACAAACGAAATTATCCAAAACAATAAAAAAAACACCCCCCCCCAAAAAAAACCCTAATCTATAATAAACTACCAAGCTAACAGCTCTTTTACAAAAAAATAAAAACAAACCGCCCCTAACATTACAAACACCCACCCCACAAACCCAAAAAATAAAAATATTTGTATGGGCATTGCCCTTAAAAGGGCATTCAGCTCTTTTTCGGCCCATTAAAAATAAAAAATGCCTAATCTAAAAAAACAAAAAAAAAAACAAAAAAAAAAAAATCCCATTACAAAAATAACAAACGAAATTATCCAAAATAATAAAAATTATTCCTATTTTAATACCCCGTTTAAAAAAAAAAAACAACCCCAAAATAAAAAAACCCTCATCTATAATAAACTACCAATAGCTCTTAAAAGAGCCTTTGTAGGACATTGCCCTAAAGTTAACAGCACTTTTGCTAAAACAATTACAAACACCCCCTAACATTACAAATTCCCAGCCCCCCCCAAACCCCCAAAATAAAAAAAAACTAACTAAAAAAAAACCTAATCTACCCATTGCCCTGAAAAGGGCATTTGTATGGGCATTGCCCTTAAAAGGGCATTCAGCTCTTTTATTGCCCTTAAAAGGGCATTTAGCTCTTTTTCGACCCATTAAAAAAAGCCCTAATCTAAAATCGGTACTCACAGTTGCTGAAGATCGGCGAAAGATCTTCATCCCAGGGGCGAAGCATCTTCATCTAGGCGGCTCCATCTGTATCCATCGCGGGACTGGCATCTTCTATCTTCATCCCAGCAGAGGTGGAGCGGTCGGTGGATGTACGAAGGAGGAGGTCCAGGCGGAGTCCCATGGCTCCAACATGGAGGTCCTCTTCATGTGATCGACTGCCGCATGCTGAAGATTGAATGCAAGGTACCCCTTTTATATTGGGGTACTGTTGCATTCCTATTGGTTGAAAAATTCAAAACAGCCAATAGGAATGAGAGCTGCTTAAATCATATTGGCTGTTCAAATCAGCCAATAGAATTTAAGCAGCTCTCATTCCTATTGGCTGATTTGAATCAGCTCTCATTCCTATTGGCTGATTAATTTTTTAGTAATCTTAGGTTTTTATTTTTAGTAATGTTAGTTTTTTTAGTTTTAGTAATGTTAGGTTTTTTAGTTTAAGCTTAGGTTTTATTTTTACAGATAAGTTTATATTTATTTTAACTAGGTAGTTAGTAAATAGTTATATTGTAGCTAGCTTAGGTTTTATTTTTATTTCACAGGTAATTTTGTATTTATTTTAAAGGCACAGTCAACTCCATAATTTTTGTTGTTTTAAAAGATAGATATTTCCTTTTATTACCCATTCCCCAGTTTTGCATAACCAACACTGTTATATTAATACACTTTTTACCTCTGTGATTAACTTGTATCTAAGCATCTTCTGACAGCCCCCTGATCACATGACATTTTATTTATTATCTATTGACTTTCATTTTAGCCAATTAGTGCAGTGTCAGCCACAATCTATGGGCGTGATCACAATGTTATCTATAGGGTTTACATAAACTAGCTCTCCCCTGTTGTATAAAGAAAATAAAAAAGCATGTGATAAGAGGCGGCCTTCAAGGGCTTAGAAATTATCATTTGAGCCTTCCTAGTTTTAGCTTTCAGCTAAGAATACCAAGAGAACAAAGCAAAATTGGTGATAAAAGTACATGGGAAAGTTGTTTAAAATTACATGCCCTAATTGAAACATGAAAGTTTTTTTTTAAGTATTTTTTTATTAGAGGTTCAAAATAAAAGCATACATAAATATCAAACAGTGACAAATGAAAGCAACACAATGTTTGCATAAAAGAAGACAGTGTCAAACTGACAATAAATACATCAGAAAATAAATTGAAAGAAAATAATATACAAGCAGTATGCCAGGTGAAAAAGAAACATCCTAGAAAACACAAGAGGCCACTCTTGGGCCCCAGAAGTATAGAACAAAACCACAGGAGGTTACCTTTGATCAAAGGAGACCACTCTTGGGTCCCAGATGACAGACCTCATTTTTCAATTTTTTTGTTATAAATGCATATATATAAAAGAAAAAAAAACAATACTCTGAACAAACGTTACAGAACCTAGAACAATATTCAATATGAATAGTCGTGGTGATTGGGGGGAATCTGTACTATTATAAGCATAGCAAGTGAAAATGACTTCCCTATTAATTTAACCCTTCCAAAGTACTATAGTGAGCTTCATATTAATAATTTTTACATTTCCAGATCCCGCCAGCGACTTGTAATAACAATTATATGAGAGGTAAGTAAACGTGAAACTACCCACTTCATAGAGAACAGCTTTAAAGGACAGATATGAGCCATAGTGAGTTCCCTAAGAGCCAACCTCAGATTTAGGTATCAGACATGAAGTCTTCATTAATAAATCTGGATATATTAGGGGGTGACCCATAGCAGAAGGAGTACAGAGCTTGGTCTGGTGTGTGTTAGTAGTAGCTGGTCTATATATAATTTATGGGGTGGAATATTTTTATGATAATAGCGTCTTATCTCTTGCAGTGCCAGCAGATAAATTTAGCCAACACAAGGTCTTATAGTATAATAAGCATAATTAGTGTGTC
This sequence comes from Bombina bombina, assembly GCF_027579735.1. Classification (NCBI taxonomy): domain Eukaryota; kingdom Metazoa; phylum Chordata; class Amphibia; order Anura; family Bombinatoridae; genus Bombina; species Bombina bombina. The sequence continues at coordinate 1,012,341,340 of NC_069501.1, read as the reverse complement.
AGGGGATCCTAGGTAAAGTGGGATCTGTTTGCTAAGGCTGCACAGGGAAAGGAGGCTATGTGTATATACATTTACACCCACATTCACACGCACATCCATACATACATACCCATGTGTGCACCCATACACGTCTCATGTTGGATAAGGGGATCCACATGTTCCTAATATACTGGAAGCAATTGACGTTCTATTAAAAGTCACCCACTCAGGATAAATGCAGAGCAGACTGGGTAGCAGCCTGTATAAATAAAGGGCAACTTTATGTGGCGGGTAAATAGATCTTAGCATGTCATTCTGTATAAACAAATAGCTTTGATATATAGAGCATAGTGAGAACAGGTCAAAATAAAAGTGAAATATCATTTGCAAGCCATATCGAAAGAGCTCTAAAAAACAATCCCCTTTGCCCTTGAAATATTTTAGTCTTGCTGTCCGCCTGCAAAGACACTTGACAGTTAACAAACATAACAGCGACACAAAACTGACCAGCTTAAAATCTAGGATGTGTGCGGTAGCTGAATAGGAGAAAGCAGCAGTCAGGAAATCAGTCCATCTCCATAGCTAGGTAGTCAATATCCCTGACATAAAGCACCTCGTTGGGCAAAGTGTTGCGAACCAGTTGAGGCGGTACCAACACTTTAACGTCCTGATGGCCAAAATCAGGGTGAGTCAGAGTGCCCAGAACAAAATAAGACCACCGGAGCCAGCAGAGCTCGGTACAGTGACTGCTTACCCTCTAGCCCACACCTGATTTGTCTAGTGCCTGTTCCAAATGCAGTTGCGTGAAGCTGTGTGGGAAAGAAGGTGTCTCCCTCGGCTGTTCTCTTGCTTGATGCTTGCTCGTATGAGTTAGGGATGCCGTTTCTCTGCAAGCCCTTTGGGATAACAGCGGCTCTGTTGTGCCTATTGCCTGTCGCAGGCTAAACTCCCTCTCCCACACGGTGTCATAACCAACGTGATAGATCTGGGGGGCCTCATTTGGCAAAGTGGAGACGGGCTGGTCGCAATTCGATCTGAGGGTCTCTGTAAGCGACTCTCGAAGGATGGTGAGTGGAGCTCTGGGCTCAGGCTCTCTGGGACAGCTCTGTGTTCGTGCCGGAGCTCGGAGTCCATATGATTAACCTTTGGCTCTTCCTGGCAGTGATATTTTTCAGAGCTGACACCCTCTCCTGAGTTAAACGCAGTTTCTGGTGTCATGGAAGGGCTTGTTGTAGGATTAGAATTCTCCTGCTCTTCTGTCGACCGGCAAGTAGGTTTTTTAAGTGCCTGATGTATGGTTTCAGTAATGCATTTAAGTTGACGCTGCAGTAGGGAACTGTGGAGATCCTCCCAGTCTGCCATTTGAACCATGGTATTATACACTATAGCTGTGTTGTAATGTTGCTTCCCCGTAGTCTGCATTGGCCACACAATAGGTGCGGCAGTGGTGAGGACAAATGAGGCTTCTAATGTAGGGGAAGGCCTCAGAAGAAAAAGTCCGGTACTGAGGGCTAGGGAGCCGCGCCACAAACCAAAACCCCAATTTTTGGGTCAGAGTGCCCTCAGCCAAGTTTCTCCACCTCATGAAATAGCTTGAAGACAATTTTTCACCTTAATTTGAGTAATAAGTGGTGGATGAACCAGGAGCTGAGGCTCAGTGCAACCATTAAGATGGCCGCCTCCCGAAAGTCCCCCCAACATGAAAGTTTTTTTTTACTTGACTGTCCCTTTAACTAGGTAGTTAGTAAATAGTTATATTGTAGCTAGCTTAGGATTTATTTTTATTTCACAGATAAGTTTGTATTTATTTTTAAGTTAGTTAATAATTGTAACTTTAATTTAGGTCTATTTTAATTATGTTAAAGTTAGGGGGTGTTAGGTTTAGGGGTTAATAGGTTTATTTAGTGTTTTTCTTAGTGTTGGCGATGTGGGTATATACGGCTGTTTAGGGGTTAGTAGGTTTAATTAGTGTCGGCGATGTTGGAGAACTGCGGTTTAGGAATTAATAGGTTAAGTTAGTGTAGATGATGTCAGGGAACTGTGGTTTAGGGGTTAATAGGTTTAGTTAGTGTCGGCAATGTCGGGGAACTGCGCTTTTAGGGGTTAATAGGTTTAGTTAGTGTTGACAATGTTTGTGAAGAGCGGTTTATGGGTTAATAGGTTTATTTAGTGTTTTAGTTAGTGTCTGCGATGTTGGGGAACTGCGGTTTAGGGTTAATAGGTTTAGTTAGTGTTGGCGATGTTTGGGATCGGCGTTTTAGGGGTTGATAGGTGTAGTTAGTGTTAGCGATGTTTGGGAATGGCGGTTTAGGGGTTGATAGGTTTAGTTAGTGTCGGCGATGTCGGGGAACTGCGGTTTATGGGTTAATGGGTTTAGTTAGTGTCGGCAATGTTGGGGAACAGCAGTTTAGGGGTTAATAGCTTTATTTAGTGATTTAGTTAGTGTCGGCGATGTTGGGGAACTGTGGTTTAGATTAGAACAATGAAAAATTCTGGATATTAATAAAGAATGGATCTGAAAATTCAGAAACTGATTTATTCATTTTCGGAATTTTTCGGGATTTTAGTTATGGTGCCAATTCGGAAATTCGGATTCATTCGAATCTCTGCATCGGCCAAAATTTGTCCAAAAATGAAATTTGGCAGAAATAAATTGCATGTCTAATATACGTATATGCATTTTGTGATTGGCTGGTCACATGATGCACTGGGAGAGAAAATGCAACCAACTTTAAAATTTATCAAAAAGAAATCTACCAATCATTTGAAATTCAAACTAAAGTGAAAGTAAATCCTAGCGTTTTACAAATGCTAGGATTTACTATGGAAACAAATAAAGGGGACTTTCATTCATGAAGTATAAGATACTTCATGTAGAAAGCTCCTTTATTTGATTCAAACGATCGCCGTTTTTACCTTGTACAGCAGCCCACGGATTTACCGCACGGCTATTGGCTAAGAGGTGAAAACGTCACCTCTTAGCCAATTTTTTTTTTTGCCATTGGCTGATGTACAAGGTAAAAACGGCGATCGATTGAATCAAATAAAGGAGCTTTCTATATGAAGTATCTTATACTTCATGAATGAAAGTCCCCTTTATTTGTTTCAATAGTAAATCCTAGCGTTTGTAAAACGCTAGGATTGACTTTCACTTAAGTACTTTTATATTATCTTTTTATTATGCATTTACCGATTATGATATTAGTAGTCCTTTAACGTACATTTTGTTGCCATTGAAAATATTTCTATTTATATCTATTGGATTATACAAACTATTCTACCATAACTAAATTTGTGATATAGAATAAAACATATCTTTTTTTGTTTTTCTTAAATGGACAACTTTGTTTCTAAATAAGACGTGAATAATCCCTCTGTAGAATGTGAACAATAAAGTTAATATTTACATTATGATACATGATTATGTACATGTATGAATAATATAACAAGGACAGATCAAATGGTAGATTTCTCTGTGGTATTGACATAGGTTTTAGGAAAGGAAAACCATAAAAAGCACACTATTTTAGGTTTAAGTACCTTTCATCAAGCTGTGCATATGATTAATCTATGAGTTTTGTTCCATTTTTTTTTCCGTTTTCCTTATACAAACAATAGTATAAATAATGTACACAAACTCCTTATTTCATTTTAAGTGCTGCAATCCATTTATTTAACAACTGTGCACACTGATTATTTGTATGAGTTTTGCTGTTTTGTGTAGCAATATTTTAATCCAGGAAAAAGCCTGTAAAGTAAAAGCTTATCTAAGATCATTGTTTAAATACCACAGTGGTCTTGAAAAGATCCATGCTGTAACATAATAGGGGTAGCAGCACCCCCTCAATAAAGATAAGAAAACATAACTGCTTTCAATGTTATTGCAGACATTTCTTAACATACTTTAACTGAAGACTGAAACTGAACTATAAATTATAAAATGTCATAATAACAGAAATTCTCTGTTCGTAATTTTTTTTTATCACTAATTCTATTTTTAGCTAACGTTATGTTTTTGTTTTTGTCATTTTTTAATTCTTACATCATAGATGCCCCAATGTGTGATCTGTGAATACTGTAAAGGTAATTGGTGGGCTTTAATCCTTGGCAACGTGAGGAGATTTTTGTGTTGTATTATTGGTACCATGAAAGTTAGAAACTGGACTTGTGCATTTGTTTTTGAACGAATGTACACTTGTACCAAAAATCGTATTCTTGTTTTCCTAAACAAAAATGAATATCCGAATGAATGCAACAACAAAATGTAAAGGAAACAAAAAATACTGATGAAAATTTATCAATATTTATTTTTCTCCTTTAAATTGATTTTTAAGGCTTAATACGTACCTTAAAGGGACAATTTACCCAAAACAAGAATTCATTTTAATAGACTATGCAGGCATAGTGAAATATGTTGGTGCAGGTCAAACATCTAACATCACTTTGTATGTTTATAAAACATTTTTCTAACAGAGTTACCATACCTCTTATCATTTTTTTTTTTGCCCATGTGTCCACTTCAATCTCACTCTGCGTAGCGCGGTACACATGCACCGGCCCCCATGATGACGTCACTGCTATTGTGAACACAGACCAGAGTTCATTACATTCTTATCTATATGGCACACATGAACTAGAACTGTCTGGCTGTGAAAAGCTAATAAAATACACTGAGATAAGAGGTGGCTTGTATAGGCTTAGAAACAAGCAGAGATTTAGAGTTTTAGAGGTTATAAAGTATATTAATAAAACAATATTGGTTGTTCCCAGCTGGGGATTAGGTAGTAAAGGAATAATCTATATTTCTAAACAATAAAAAAAATTGAGTAGACTGTAGACATGTGCACGGCTAAAAAATTTGGTTCGTTTTCGGTTCGGATCGATTCGGACTTTTCGAATTTCGTTTCGGAACGAATCGGATTCGGCAAAATTTGAATAAATTCGTTTCGGATTTATTCGGATCCGAATAAATTCGTTTCGGATTTATTCGGATTCGGCTGAATTCGGTTCTATTCGGTTCCGAAATTCGGTATGTTTTAGTACACTAAGTCACTAACACCCATAAACTACATATGAACCACTAAACCGAGGCCCCCCCACATCGCAAACCCTATAATAACATTATTTAACCCCTAATCTGCCGATCGGATATCGCCGCAACCTACATTATAGCTATTATTAACCCCTAATCTGGTGTCCCTAACACCGCCGACCCCTACATTATAGTTATTAACCCCTAATCTGCCCCCCCCAACGTCGCCACAATCTAACTACAAGTATTAACCCCTAATCTGCCGACCGCAAATCGCCGCCACTATAATAAATGTATTAACCCCTAAACCGCCGCACTCCCGCCTCGCAAACACTATAATACATTTTATTAACCCCTAATCTGCCCTCCCTAACATCGCCGCCACCTACCTACAATTATTAACCCCTAATCTCCCGCCCCCAACGTCGCCGCTACTATAATAAGGTTATTAACCCCTAAACCTAAGTCTAACCCTAACACTAACACCCCCTAACTTAAATATAATTTAAATAAAACGAAATAAGTTTACTATAGTTAAATAAATGAATCCTATTTAAAACTAAAGACTTACCTGTAAAATAAACCCTAATATAGCTACAATATAACTAATAGTTACATTGTAGCTATTTTAGGATTTATATTTATTTTACAGGCAACTTTGTATTTATTTTAACTAGGTACAATAGTTATTAAATAGTTAATAACTATTTAATAACTACCTAGCTAAAATAAATACAAATTTACCTGTAAAATAAATCATAACCTAAGTTACAATTACACCTAACACTACACTATCATTAAATTAACTAAATAAATGAATCATATATAAAACTAAAGACTTACCTGTAAAATAAACCCTAATATAGCTGCAATATAACTAATAGTTACATTGTAGCTATTTTAGCATTTATATTTATTGTACAGGCAACTTTGTATTTATTTTAACTAGGTTCAATAGCTATTAAATAGATATTGACTATTTAATAGCTACCTAGTTAAAATAATTACAAAATTACCTGTAAAATAAATCCTAATCTAAGTTACAATTAAACCTAACACTACACTATCATTAAATAAATTAACTACAAGTACCTACAATTAAATACAATTAAATAAACTAAACTAAAGTACAAAACCCCCCCCACTAAATTACAAAAAATAAAAAATATTACAAGAATTTTAAACTAATTACACCTAATCTAAGCCCCCTAATAAAATAACAAAGCCCCCCAAAATAAAAAAAATGCCCTACCATATACTAAATTACAAAAGTTAACAGCTCTATTACCTTACCAGCCCTTAAAAGGGCCTTTTGCGGGGGCATGCCCCAAAGAAAACAGCTCTTTTGCCTGTAAAAAAAAACACAATACCCCCCACATTACAACCCAACACCCACATACCCCTACTCTAACCCAAACCCCCCTTAAATAAACCTAACACTACCCCCCTGAAGATCTCCCTACCTTGAGTCGTGTTCACCAAGCCAGGCCGAAGTCTTCATCCGATGGGGCAGAAGAGGACATCCAGACCGGCAGAAGTCTTCATCCAAGCGGGGCAAGAAGAGGTCTTCCATCCATCAGAAAAGTACAAAAAAACAAACAAACACTAAATTACCAAAAATAATAAAATATTACAATAATTTTAAACTAATTACACCTAATCTAAGCCCCCTACTAGCTATTAATATAGCTACAATATAACTAATAGTTACATTGTAGCTATTTTAGGATTTATATTTATTTTACAGGCAACTTTGTATTTACTTTAACTAGGTACAATAGCTATTAAATAGTTAATAGCTATTTAATAACTACCTAGCTAAAATAAATACAAATTTACCTGTAAAATAAATCCTAACCTAAGTTACAATTACACCTAACACTACACTGTCATTAAATTAACTACATAAATGAATCCTATATAAAACTAAAGACTTACCTGTAAAATAAACCCTAATATAGCTACAATATAACTAATGGTTATATTGTAGCTATTTTAGCATTTATATTTATTTTACAGGCAACTTTGTATTTATTTTAACTAGGTACAATAGCTATTAAATAGATATTTACTGTTTAATAGCTACCTAGTTAAAATAATTACAAAATTACCTGTAAAATAAATCCTAACCTTAGTTACAATTAACAACAATTAAACCTAACACTACACTATCATTAAATAAATTAACTACAAGTACCTACAATTAAATACAATGAAATAAACTAAACTAAAGTACAAAAAAACAAACACTAAATTACAAAAAATAAAAAAAATTACAAGAATTTTAAACTAATTACACCTAATCTAAGCCCCCTAATAAAATAACAAAGCCCCCCAAAATAAAATAAAAATGCCCTACCCTATACTAAATTACAAAAGTAATCAGCTCTATTACCTTACCAGCCCTTAAAAGGGCCTTTTGCATGCCCCATAGAAAACAGCTCTTTTGCCTGTAAAAAAAAACACAATACCCCCCCCCACATTACAACCCACCACCCACATACCCCTACTCTAACCCAAACCCCCCTTAAATAAACCTAACACTACCCCCTGAAGATCTCCCTACCGTGTCTTCACCCAGCGGGCCGAAGTCTTCATCCGATCGGGCAGAAGAGGACATCCAGACCGGCAGAAGTCTTCATCCAAGCGGGGCAAGAAGAGGTCTTCCATCCATCATAAGTCTTGATCCAGGCGGCATCTTCTCTGTTCATCCATCCGGAGCGGAGCGGCAGCATCCTGAAGACATCCCACGCAGAGCATCCTCTTCTTTCTTGATCCGACGACTAAGTGACTGTACCTTTAAGTGACGTCATCCAAGATGGCGTCCCTTGAATTCCGATTGGCTGATAGGATTCTATCAGCCAATCGGAATTAAGGTAGGAAAAATCTGATTGGCTGATTCAATCAGCCAATCAGATTCAAGTTCAATCCGATTGGCTGATCCAATCAGCCAATCAGATTGACCTCGCATTCTATTGGCTGATCGGAACAGCCAATAGAATGCGAGGTCAATCTGATTGGCTGATTTAGGTTTAATTGTAACTTAGGTTAGGTTTTATTTTACAGGTAATTTTGTAATTATTTTAACTAGGTAGCTATTAAACAGTAAATATCTATTTAATAGCTATTGTACCTAGTTAAAATAAATACAAAGTTGCCTGTAAAATAAATATAAATGCTAAAATAGCTACAATGTAACTATTAGTTATATTGTAGCTATATTAGGGTTTATTTTACAGGTAAGTCTTTAGTTTTATATAGGATTAATTTATTTAGTTAATTTAATGACAGTGTAGTGTTAGGTGTAATTGTAACTTAGGTTAGGGTTTATTTTACAGGTAAATTTGTATTTATTTTAGCTAGGTAGTTATTAAATAGTTATTAACTATTTAATAGCTATTGTACCTAGTTAAAATAAATACAAAGTTGCCTGTAAAATAAATATAAATCCTAAAATAGCTACAATGTAACTATTAGTTATATTGTAGCTATATTAATAGCTAGTAGGGGGTTTAGATTAGGTGTAATTAGTTTAAAATTATTGTAATATTTTATTATTTTTGGTAATTTAGTGTTTGTTTGTTTTTTTGTACTTTTCTGATGGATGGAAGACCTCTTCTTGCCCCGCTTGGATGAAGACTTCTGCCGGTCTGGATGTCCTCTTCTGCCCCATCGGATGAAGACTTCGGCCCGGCTTGGTGAACACGACTCAAGGTAGGGAGATCTTCAGGGGGGTAGTGCTAGGTTTATTTAAGGGGGGTTTGGGTTAGAGTAGGGGTATGTGGGTGTTGGGTTGTAATGTGGGGGGGGTATTGTGTTTTTTTTTTACAGGCAAAAGAGCTGTTTTCTTTGGGGCATGCCCCAGCAAAAGGCCCTTTTAAGGGCTGGTAAGGTAATAGAGCTGTTAACTTTTGTAATTTAGTATAGGGTAGGGCATTTTTTTATTTTGGGGGGCTTTGTTATTTTATTAGGGGGCTTAGATTAGGTGTAATTAGTTTAAAATTCTTGTAATATTTTTTTATTTTTTGTAATTTAGTGGGGGGGGTTTTGTACTTTAGTTTAGTTTTTTTAATTGTATTTAATTGTAGGTACTTGTAGTTAATTTATTTAATGATAGTGTAGTGTTAGGTTTAATTGTAACTTAGGTTAGGATTTATTTTACAGGTAATTTTGTAATTATTTTAACTAGGTAGCTATTAAATAGTCAATATCTATTTAATAGCTATTGAACCTAGTTAAAATAAATACAAAGTTGCCTGTACAATAAATATAAATGCTAAAATAGCTACAATGTAACTATTAGTTATATTGCAGCTATATTAGGGTTTATTTTACAGGTAAGTCTTTAGTTTTATATAGGATTCATTTATTTAGTTAATTTAATGATAGTGTAGTGTTAGGTGTAATTGTAACTTAGGTTATGATTTATTTTACAGGTAAATTTGTATTTATTTTAGCTAGGTAGTTATTAAATAGTTATTAACTATTTAATAACTATTGTACCTAGTTAAAATAAATACAAAGTTGCCTGTAAAATAAATATAAATCCTAAAATAGCTACAATGTAACTATTAGTTATATTGAAGCTATATTAATAGCTAGTAGGGGGCTTAGATTAGGTGTAATTAGTTTAAAATTATTGTAATATTTTATTATTTTTGGTAATTTAGTGTTTGTTTGTATTTTGGTACTTGTATGATGGATGGAAGACCTCTTCTTTCCCCGCTTGGATGAAGACTTCTGCCGGTCTGGATGTCCTCTTCTGCCCCATCGGATGAAGACTTCGGCCCGGCTGGGTGAACACGACTCAAGGTAGGGAGATCTTCAGGGGGGTAGTGTTAGGTTTATTTAAGGGGGGTTTGGGTTAGAGTAGGGGTATGTGGGTGGTGGGTTGTAATGTGGGGGGGGGATTGTGTTTTTTTTTTTACAGGCAAAAGAGCTGTTTTCTTTGGGGCATGCCCCGCAAAGGGCCCTGTTCAGGGCTGGTAAGGTAATAGAGCTGTTAACTTTTGTAATTTAGTATAGGGTAGGGCATTTTTTTTTATTTTGGGGGGCTTTGTTATTTTATTAGGGGGCTTAGATTAGGTGTAATTAGTTTAAAATTCTTGTAATATTTTTTTATTTTTTGTAATTTAGTGGGGTTTTTTTTTTTGTAATTTAGTGGGGGGTTTTTGTACTTTAGTTTATTTAATTGTAGATAATTGTAGGTACTTGTAGTTAATTTATTTAATGATAGTGTAGTGTTAGGTTTAATTGTAACTTAGGTTAGGATTTATTTTACAGGTAATTTTGTAATTATTTTAACTAGGTAGCTATTAATTAGTCAATAACTATTTAATAGCTATTGTACCTAGTTAAAATAAATACAAAGTTGCCTGTAAAATAAATATAAATGCTAAAATAGCTACAATGTAACTATTAGTTATATTGCAGCTATATTAGGGTTTATTTTACAGGTAAGTATTTAGTTTTAAATATGATTCATTTATTTAATTAATTTAATGATAGTGTAGTGTTAGGTGTAATTGTAACTTAGGTTAGGATTTATTTTACAGGTAAATTTGTATTTATTTTAGCTAGGTAGTTATTAAATAGTTATTAACTATTTAATAACTATTGTACCTAGTTAAAATAAATACAAAGTTGCCTGTAAAATAAAAATAAATCCTAAAATAGCTACAATGTAACTATTAGTTATATTGCAGCTATCTTAGGGTTTATTTTACAGGTAAGTCTTTAGTTTTAAATAGGATTCATTTATTTAACTATAGTAAACTTATTTCGTTTTATTTAAATTATATTTAAGTTAGGGGTTGTTAGTGTTAGGGTTAGACTTAGGTTTAGGGGTTAATAACCTTATTATAGTAGCGGCGACGTTGGGGGCGGGAGATTAGGGGTTAATAATTGTAGGTAGGTGGCGGCGATGTTAGGGAGGGCAGATTAGGGGTTAATAAAATGTATTATAGTGTTTGCGAGGCGGGAGTGCGGCGGTTTAGGGGTTAATACATTTATTATAGTTGCGGCGATTTGCGGTCGGCAGATTAGGGGTTAATACTTGTAGTTAGATTGCGGCGACGTTGGGGGGGGCAGATTAGGGGTTAATAACTATAATGTAGGGGTCGGCGGTGTTAGGGACACCAGATTAGGGGTTAATAGATATAATGTAGGCGGCGGCGATATTGAGTCAGCAGATTAGGGGTTAATACTTGTAGTTAGATTGCGGCGACGTTGGGGGGGGGGCAGATTAGGGGTTAATAACTATAATGTAGGGGTCGGCGGTGTTAGGGACACCAGATTAGGGGTTAATAGCTATAATGTAGGCGGCGGCGATATCGGGTCGGCAGATTAGGTGTTAATACTTGTAGTTAGATTGCGGCGACGTTGGGGGGGGCAGATTAGGGGTTAATAACTATAATGTAGGGGTCGGTGGTGTTAGGCACACCAGATTAGGGGTTAATAGCTATAATGTAGGCGGCGGCGATATCGGGTCGGCAGATTAGGGGTTAATACTTGTAGTTAGATTGCGGCGACGTGGGGGGGCAGATTAGGGGTTAATAACTATAATGTAGGGGTCGGCGGTGTTAGGGACACCAGATTAGGGGTTAATAGCTATAATGTAGGCGGCGGCGATATCGGGTCGGCAGATTAGGGGTTAATACTTGTAGTTAGATTGCGGCGACGTTGGGGGGGGCAGATTAGGGGTTAATAACTATAATGTAGGGGTCGGCGGTGTTAGGGACAGCAGATTAGGGGTTAATAGCTATAATGTAGGTGGCGGCGATATTCGGTCGGCAAATTAGGGGTTAATAAAATAATGCAGGTGTCAGCGATAGCGGGGGCGGCAGATTAGGGGTTAATAAGTGTTAGATTAGGGGTGTTTAGAGACTCGGGGTACAGGTTAGGGTGTTAGGTGCAGACTTAGTGTTTCCCCATAGGAAACAATGGGGCTGCGGTGTTAGTTTTTTTTCAGCCGAAACTCCCATTGTTTCCTATGGGGAAATGCCGAATTTTACAGAGCTAATTCGGATTTATTCGGAGATACGGCAGCTATTTCGGATTCATTCGGTAGATTCGGAAGTATTTTAATTCGGAAATCCGAATCGATCCGAATCTCCGAATTTACCGAATTTTCCGAATTTCCGAATTAATCCGAAACGAACCGCACATGTCTAGTAGACTGTCCCTTTAACCAAACAAATTAATGTCTTGGGCTAGGAGTACAAGTTCTAACAAAGTAGAGTGCAGACTAACGAACTACAGTGAAATGCTTTTAAAATAATGCACCATCCTTGGTGGGCACTGAACACCTTAATATAGGACAACATATTTTAGATTTCTCCATTCCCAGTTAAAGGGACATTACATTCAAAATATACATGCACATAGATGCTTTACTGTTTTGAATATAAACATATTTACCCAATATATTTATTGGCAAAAATGCTTCTATTTAAACTTATCACTGCTTTAGTATTAACATTTTCCTCTGCGCGTGCATGTGAAGCAAAGCTCGATATTCTCAGTGCACCAGTATTTTAAATACTGCAGCTGCTCATATCGCTAGTGGGGCTTGTATCATGACAATAATTAACAAGCGCCTAGATTACGAGTTTTGAGCTATAGAGGGTGCGAAACGAACGCAACAAAAGTTGCGTTATTTCACCCTCCATAGCGTTGCAAGTTTCTGAAAAGTCTCCTTGTGCGTGCGATATAGTGGCAATAAGCTCTATACCGCACAAAATCCAAGGGATGAGAATACGTGCTCGTGCACACTTTCCTGATAGACATTAATGGGGAAAGAGTGTTAGAAAAAAAACTAACACCTGAGGTGCGGAATAAAAAGTTCCGTAACACAACCCCATTGATGTCTATGGGGAAAAAAGTTACATTTAAACCTACACCCTAACATAAACCCCAAGTTGAAATAAAGTTATTAACCCCTAATCTGCCGCTCCTGACATCGCCACCACTAATAAAAGTTATTAACTCCTATTCTGCCTCTCCCTGACATCGCAGACACTATAATAAAGTTATTAACCCCTATTCCGCCGCTCCTCAATATCACCACCACTATAATAAAGCTATTAACCGCTATTCCGCTGTTCCCCGACATTGCCGCCACTAAATAAAGTTATTAACCCCTAAATCTCTGGCCTCCCACATAACAACCCCCTAACTTTAAATTAAAATTACCATATCCCTATCTTAAAATAAATAAAAACCTGTGAAATAAAAAAAAACTAAGTTTAAACTAACAATTAACCTAACATAACTATTATACTAAAATTAAAATATCTAACAATTTAAAAAACTAAATTACACATTACAAAAAACCTAACACTACTAAAAAAAATCTAAAATTACAAAAAATACTAAATTACAAAAAATAACAAACACTAAATTACAAAAAATAACAAACGAAGTTATCCAAAATAAAAACAATTACACCTAATCTAATAGCGCTATAAAAATGAACAAAGCCCTCCCAAATAAAAAAACCCTAGCCTACAATAAACTACCAATAGCCCTTAAAAGGGCCTTTGTAGGGCATTGCCCTAAAGAAATCAGCTCTTTTACCTGTAATAAAATACAGTAAAACCCACCACCTAACCAACCCCGCAAAATAAAAAACCTAACTCTAAGAAAAACCTAAGCTACCCATTGCCCTGAAAAGGGCATTTGTATGGGCATTGCCCATAAAAGGGCATTCAGCTCTTTTAAAAAAGCCCAACCCCTAATCTAAAAAAAAACAACACCCAAAAAAAGTAAAAAAAAAAAACCTAACACTAACCCCCGACGATCCACTTACAGTTTCTGAAGTCTGGACATCCAGGTGGCGAGAAGTCTTCATCTAGGCGGCGAGGTCTTCATGTATCCAGGCAGCGTCTTCTATCTTCATCCAGACGGCAACTTCTATCTTCATCCCGGCAGCGTCTTCTATCTTCATACCGGTGGCGTGGAGCGGATCCATCCTTAAAGACAATGGGTAGCTTAGGTTTTTGTTAGAGTTAGGTTTTTTATTTTGGGGGGTTGGTTGGGTGGTGGGTTTTACTGTTGGGGGGTCTTTGTATTTTTTTACAGGTAAAAGAGCTGATTTTTTTTTAGGGCAATGCCCTACAATAGGAACTTTTAAGGGCTATTGGTAGTTTATTGTAGGCTAGGTTTTATTTATTTGGGGGGGGGGCTTTTTTTATTTTTATAGATATTTAAATAAATTAATATTTTAAGATAGGGATATTGTAATTTTAATTTAAAGTTAGGGGATTGTTAGGTTTAGGAGTTAATAGTTTAATTTAGTTTTTTTCAAAGTGGGGGGGCTGGCGGTTTAGGGTCAATAGGTTTATTTAGTGGCGGTGATGTGGGAGGCCAGAGGTTTAGGGGTTAATAACTTTATTTAGTGGTGACGATGTCGAGGAGCGACTGAATAGGGGTTAATAACTTTTATTAGTGTCGGCGATGTTGGGAGCGGCAGATTAGTGGTTAATACATTTATTTAATAGCCGCAATGTGGGTGGGAGGCAAATTAGGGGTTAAAAGGTTTAATATAGTGTTTGCAATGCGGGAGGGTGGCGGTTTAGGGGTTAATAGGTAGTTTATGGGTGTTAGTGTACTTTGTAACATTTTAGTTATAAGTTTTGTGAAACATTTTTGTTACACAAAATCCATAACTACTGCTCTCAGATAGCGGAATGGATCGTTTCGGTATAAGCTGTAACAAACATTTTAGCCTCACCGTAATACCAGTGCTATTGAAATCCCACGCAAAAACGTCATTTTTTTAATGCGGGATTGACGTTTGTTACAGGCTAAAATGCTCACGGTATAGCTATACCGACAAGACTCTTAGGCCTAGATTTGGAGTTCGGCGGTAGCCGTCAAAACCAGCGTTAGAGGCTCCTAACGCTGGTTTTGGCCGCCCGCTGGTATTTGGAGTCAGTGATTAAAGGGTCTAACGCTCACTTTTCAGCCGCGACTTTTCCATACCGCAGATCCCCCTACGCCATTTGCGTAGCCTATCTTTTCAATGGGATCTTTCTAACGCTGGTATTTAGAGTCGTTTCTGAAGTGAGCGTTAGAGCTCTAACGACAAAATTCCAGCCGCCTGAAAATAGCAGGAGTTAAGAGCTTTCTGGCTAACGCCGGTTTATAAAGCTCTTAACTACTGTACCCTAAAGTACACTAACACCCATAAACTACCTATGTACCCCTAAACCGAGGTCCCCCCACATCGCCGCCACTCTATTTAAATTTTTAACCCCTAATCTGCCGACCGCCACCTACGTTATACTTATGTACCCCTAATCTGCTGCCCCTAACCCCGCCGACCCCTATATTATATTTCTTAACCCCTAACTTGCCCCCCACAACGTCGCCGCAAGCTACTTAAAATAATTAACCCCTAATCTTCCGACCGCAAATCGCCGCCACCTACGTTATCCCTATGTACCCCTAATCTGCTACCCCTAACATCGCCGACCCCTATATTATATTTATTAACCCCTAATCTGCCCCCCTCAACGTCGCCGACACCTGCCTACACTTATTAACCCCTAATCTGCTGAGCGGACCTGAGCGCTACTATAATAAAGTTATGAACCCCTAACCCGCCTCACTAACCCTATCATAAATAGTATTAACCCCTAATCTGCCCTCCCTAACATCGCCGACACCTAACTTCAATTATTAACCCCTAATCTGCCGACCGGAGCTCACCGCTATTCTAATAAATGTATTAACCCCTAAAGCTAAGTCTAACCCTAACACTAACACCCCCCTAAGTTAAATATAATTTTTATCTAACAAAATAAATTAACTCTTATTAAATAAATGATTCCTATTTAAAGCTAAATACTTACCTGTAAAATAAATCCTAATATAGCTACAATATAAATTATAATTATATTATAGCTATTTTAGGATTAATATTTATTTTACAGGTAACTTTGTAATTATTTTAACCAGGTACAATAGCTATTAAATAGTTAAGAACTATTTAATAGTTACCTAGTTAAAATAATAACAAAATTACCTGTAAAATAAATCCTAACCTAAGATATAATTAAACCTAACACTACCCTATCAATAAAATAATTAAATAAAATACCTACAATTACCTACAATTAACCTAACACTACACTATCAATAAATTAATTAAATACAATTCCTACAAATAAATACAATTAAATAAACTAGCTAAAGTACAAAAAATAAAAAAGATCTAAGTTACAGAAAATAAAAAAATATTTACAAACATAATAAAAATATTACAACAATTTTAAACTAATTACACCTACTCTAAGCCCCCTAATAAAATAACAAAGCCCCCCAAAATAAAAAATTCCCTACCCTATTCTAAATTAAAAAAGTTACAAGCTCTTTTACCTTACCAGCCCTGAACAGGGCCCTTTGCGGGGCATGCCCCAAGAATTTCAGCTCTTTTGCCTGTAAAAGAATAAATACAATACCCCCCCCCCCAACATTACAACCCACCACCCACATACCCCTAATCTAACCCAAACCCCCCTTAAATAAACCTAACACTAAGCCCCTGAAGATCTTCCTACCTTGTCTTCACCATACCAGGTTCACCGATCCGTCCTGAAGAGCTCCTCCGATGTCCTGATCCAAGCCCAAGCGGGGGCTGAAGAGGTCCATGATCCGGTCAAAGTCTTCATCCAAGCGGGGCAGAAGAGGATCTTCCGTCCGATTGAAGTCATCATCCAGGCGGCATCTTCGATCTTCTTCCATCCGGAGCGAAGCGGCAGGATCCTGAAGACATCCAGCGCGGAACATCCATCCGGACCGACGACTGAACGACGAATGACTGTTCCTTTAAGGGACGTCATCCAAGATGGCGTCCCTCGAATTCCGATTGGCTGATAGGATTCTATCAGCCAATCGGAATTAAGGTAGGAATTTTCTGATTGGCTGATGGAATCAGCCAATCAGAATCAAGTTCAATCCGATTGGCTGATCCAATCAGCCAATCAGATTGAGCTCGCATTCTATTGGCTGATCGGAACAGCCAATAGAATGCGAGCTCAATCTGATTGGCTGATTGGATCAGCCAATCGGATTGAACTTGATTCTGATTGGCTGATTCCATCAGCCAATCAGAAAATTCCTTCCATCAGCCAATCAGAAAATTCCTACCTTAATTCCGATTGGCTGATAACTTAGGGGGGTGTTAGTGTTAGGGTTAGACTTAGCTTTAGGGGTTAATACATTTATTAGAATAGCGGTGAGCTCCGGTCGGCAGATTAGGGGTTAATAATTGAAGTTAGGTGTCGGCGATGTTAGGGAGGGCAGATTAGGGGTTAATACTATTTATGATAGGGTTAGTGAGGCGGATTAGGGGTTAATAACTTTATTATAGTAGCGCTCAGGTCCGCTCGGCAGATTAGGGGTTAATAAGTGTAGGCAGGTGTCGGCGACGTTGAGGGGGGCAGATTAGGGGTTAATAAATATAATATAGGGGTCGGCGATGTTAGGGCAGCAGATTAGGGGTACATAGGGATAACGTAGGTTGCGGCGGTTTACGGAGCGGCAGATTAGGGGTTTAAAAAAATATGCAGGGGTCAGCGATAGCGGGGGCGGCAGATTAGGGGTTAATAAGTGTAAGGTTAGGGGTGTTTAGACTCGGGGTACATGTTAGAGTGTTAGGTGCAGACGTAGGAAGTGTTTCCCCATAGGAAACAATGGGGCTGCGTTAGGAGCTGAACGCTGCTTTTTTGCAGGTGTTAGGTTTTTTTTCAGCTCAAACAGCCCCATTGTTTCCTATGGGGGAATCGTGCACGAGCACGTTTTTGAGGCCGGCCGCGTCCGTAAGCAACTCTGGTATCGAGAGTTGCATTTGCGGTAAAAATGCTCTACGCTCCTTTTTTGGAGCCTAACGCAGCATTTGATTAAACTCTCGATACCAGAGTTAAATTTATGGTGCGGCCAGAAAAAAGCCCGCGGAGCGTTAGCAGCCCTTTTACCGCCGAACTCCAAATCTAGGCCTTAATGGCTGCGTTACTGTTTTTACGCTGAAATTGCCATTTTTTTCAGAGTTAAAACCGTAATGCAAAACTCGTAATCTAGCCAAAATTGAGTCATTACCAGATGGTAAAAGCACCTTAGCTGAGTTTAAATTGCTGGTGCACAGTGCAAACTTAAAGGGACATTAAACACTAAATAAATGTTAGATAGAATGATGCATTCAAATGAAAAATCAGTCTGAGTATAACATGTACAAGTATTTTATAAAGTTTTATTAGCTGTTTAAATATTGACAAAATGAGTGTAATGTTTTAGAGTCTATAAAACAATGGGAGCTGCCATGTTGTAACTTAGGTTACCTTCTCTGCTGTGGCCAATTAGGGACAGTTATAAATAGGTTACTAGAGTGAGCAGCCAATGGCTGTGTGAAATATAACAGTGTTCTGCACCTCCATTTCTAACATGAACTTAAAAGCTCACAATTTCAGAATGGAATTAGAGGAAAAGAGGGCAAAATAAATATTGAAAGTATATTGCCGATTTATTTATACATATACAATTTATCATTTTATATAACCATCTTAAAGTGTTTAATATCCCTTTAAATACACTTTTGAAACTGATATTGCTTTTATAAGTAGCATTTTTGCTTATACATGTATATTACAAAAATCTTTATATTCAAAACTAAAATGCATACATGGGGATTCCAGTTTTGGCTGGAATGTCCCTTTAAGTACTTCAGTCTTTTTGCTTTTTATCCAGTTCAGAGTCATAAAAAATAAGTGGAGAAGATATTAAACACATAAATAAATATATTTTGCATGTGTGCTCAATGAATATTAGCTAAATGTTTATTATTTAAATTGAGTATAATTGTTTGTATTTCATTCAACCCAAAGTACACTTAAAGGGACAGTCTACTTGTTTTGTTTTATTGTTTCAAAAGTTAGATAACGTCTTTAGTACCCATTCCCCAGCTTTGTGATTCAGACAGAGCAAATCAGTTTTAACAAATTTACAATTTACTTCTATTATCAAATTTGCTTCATTCCCATGGTATTCTGCGTTGAAGAGATACCTAGGTAGGCATCTGTAGCACTACATAGCAGGAAATAGTGCTGCTCTCTAGTGCTCTTGCAAATGGATAATATTCTTACAAAACTTCTGCCATATAGTGCTCCAGAAATGGGCTGGCTCCAAACCAACGTCCCTGCTTTTAAACAAAAGATACCAAGAGAACAAAGAAAAATTGATAATAAAAGTAAATTACTTAAAATGGCATGCTCTATCTGAATCATACAATAAAAATTTTGGATTTCATATCCCTTTATAACCAATAAACTTCTTAGCCCCTGCAGGACGCCTCTTATCTCAGTCCAGTTTACTAGCTTTACACAGCCTGGCATTGCTAGTTATTGTGTGCCATATAGATAACATTGTGTTCAATCCCATGGAGTTATGCATGAAAGAGCACTAATTGGCTAAAATGCAATGAGATAAGAGGGCAGTCTGCAGAGACCTAGATACAAGGTAATCATAAAGGTAAAAAGTGTATTAATATAACTGTGTTGGTTATGCAAACCTGAGGAATGGGTAATAATGGGATTATCTATTATTTTTTTTTTAAACAATAAAAATTCTGGTGTATTCTGTCCCTTTAATCTAACAGTCTTGGTTGTAAAAAAACAACTGAGGAATGAGTAATAAAGGGATTATCTTTATAAACAATATACAGTGTTTGGGTAGACTGTCCCTTTAAGAGTTTGTAATCTGTTTAGTTTTTTTGTAGATTAAAAGTTTGAAACAGGCTTTATACAAAAAAATGTTGTTTGATTAAAGAGCACTGACATTTTCTTCTCTTGCTCCCGCCCACACATATCAGCCTTCTTTCATTTCCACTCCCTTTTTCTTGGTTTTTTTTACTTGCGTGCTGCTGCTGCATTTTCCACCTTTCCTTTTCCTCTTTTAACCCACAAGCCCCTTTATAACTTTACATAGGAAAACGTGTGTCATCTGTATTTAAATTGTATTTGCAGTTGGTCATTTTCATTTGAACTAATATAGTATTAGTAAATATGTAAGACAAAATAATATGCTGGATTAAAAGGGCATACGGAATTTATTTATTTGCCTAAATTTGGTTGTTTTTTTTTTTTTTGTTTTTTTTTTGTCATCAGTGAGGCTTGAATCTGTTGTATGCTTCCATCTAGTGGTGATTTATAGGATATTCACTCTGTAAATGCATAGCACACTGAACTCACACTTTTCAGCCATGCAAGAGCATCGTAATCGTGGGGAAAATACGATTTACTTGAAGAAAAATAAAATAAAAAATAGAGGAGGTATTAAGGTAGCAGCAGAGATGAGTAGCAAGGTACAAATAATAGAACAGACCGTGTAGACTGAAATGATTACATCAGTAGTACCATGGGGCATGGAAGAGGAGTCAAGTCACTCGGACCTCCCAACACAAACATAAACATTCATCCTCAAATTTTCACTCTTATATTTACCTTCCTTCTTTTGAAATAAAAACACCAAACCTTATTCATTTGGTAAAATTAGACTGCAGCTTGTTTATTAAAAACATCTTTATTTAAATAAACATATAAATCAATTTTGTAATCCATTAACCATAACTATATAACCGAAACTACCAGCGGTGCTAGTCCAACCTCCCCACCAACTTTTTGTTGTTTCCTTTTGTAACATGGCCGTAACTTTTTATATCTATCCATGACTGGACACAGCAAAAGAATTCTGCTCTGTCCATAACTTATTTTTTTTTAAAAACACTCTGTTCTAAGAAACCCCATGCCCCCAGAACTACATCCAACTGCTCCATGGGGAGGTACTTTATAGTAACCATGGCCATATCTATGCCGTTCAAGAAGGAAGCGGACTAGCACCCCCGCCAAGTTAAAAACTGCGATAGATGGTAAACTAAAATGAAAATACCCACACAACCATCTATCATATGGGGGGGGGGGGGCGGGCGGGTGGGAGAGTCAGTCACAAACTTGCTCTCTCACGTGACTTCTCCTTTAAGCTCAGATCCTTTCCTATCCCAGGCTCCGCCCCTTACCTTCCTTCACCCAATCAGGGCCTCACTTCCTCCAGGGGTCAAAAAACCCCTCCACCTAAGCTTCGCCTTCTCCGGGGGGTGAACTTTTAGGAAATTCGATTTGTTTAGAATTTTTCTGAATATCACAACACATAATATTGTAGACAAAAGTATATTATTGCAAACACAAGAAGACTGACAGATACTACAAAGGAATAGGAACATTTAGCTTGAAGGAAGAATATTATATTTAAAGTATAAGGGAAACCTGGCGACATGACACAGACAAGTGGGTGGTTAACAAAGAGAGTTACAATTAAGGAGGGAGAAGAAATTTGTATTCATCTTAAGAATTACTTAACAAAACATTGAGTCAAACATTTTCTGTTGTGAAAATTAAATAACATTTAAACAAATTACCTGGGGACATTTGTTATGTAAAATCTGTTACATTAGAAATGTAAATGAATGCAGAAGTTTGATTTTTTTTTCTTGAAGGTTTACATGACTCTACAAGCCTGACAAGAAAACATTGAATGATTCAGAAAAAAAAAATTCAAAAGTAATTGTTTAGATGAGGCAAAGAAAAGATGACTTTAATATCTTTATAATGTGACATACAAGTTCCTATACAGTCACACAATAAAAGTATATGCAATGTTGAACTAAAAACATAGTTATTGCTGGTATTCCTCTTCTAGAGAACCTTAAGAACTTCTTTTAGATTTAATTACATTTTTTTCTTCCAATCCTATTTAGTTTTCTGCTAACATAGGGCAAGATTATAAGTGGTGCGCTATTTAGCGCTTTCGCTAAACCCAACACGCGCTAACTTCAGGACTTCAGACTTCGCGTACATGTTAATTTTTCTTCCCATAGACTTGACGGAGAGGAGAGTGCTAACCCAACACTGCATTAGACCAAGTGCGCTCAACCCGATATGAGTTATTCATAGTTTACATTCCAATATTCTTCACATAGAGGAATATGTGCTTTTTATTTTTAAATAGATATTTTTACATATATCTGATTGTTTTTTAGTAAAATATATGTCTATACCTTTATATATACAGTCATGGCCAAAAATATTGACACAAAAAAGTGGAGAAAAAAAGCCAAATCTGACACATTTCACGCAAAACTCCAAAAATGGACTGGACAAAATTATTAGCACCCTCAATTTAATATTTGGTAGCACACCCCTTGGAAAAAATAACTGAAATCAATCGCTTCCTGTAACCATCAATGAGTTTCTTATACCTCTCTACTGGAATATTGGACCACTCTTCTTTCGCCAACTGCACCAGGTCTCTCAGATCTAAAGGGTTCCTTTTCCCAACTGCTGTTCTGAGATCTCTCCACAGGTGCTCTATGGTATTGAGATCTGGACTCATTTCTGGCCAGTTCAGTACTCTCCTGCGCTTTGTCTTAAACCATTTCTGGGTGCTTTTTGATGTGTGCTTTGGGTCATTGTCCTGCTGTAAGACCCATGACCTCTGACAGAGACCGAACTTTCTGACACTGGACCCTACATTGCACCACAGAATTCTTTGGTAGTCAGATTTCATAATGCTATGCACACAGTCAGGCCATCCAGTGCCTGAAGCAGCAAAGCAACACCAAAACATCAGTGAACCTCTACCATGTTTGACTGCAGGGACTTTATTCTTTTTTTTAAGGCCTCATTTCCTTTTCTAAAAAAATAGAATGAGGGGCTTTACCAAAAAGCTGTAATTTTGTTTTGTCTGTCCACAGCACATTCTCCCAAAAGGATTTTGGCTTCCTCAGGTAAGTTTTGGCAAACTCCAATCCGGCTTTTTTATGTTTCTGTGTCAGCAATGGGGTCCTCCTGGGTCTCCTACCATAACGTTCCTTTTCATTCAGATGGTGACGTATAGTGCGAGCTAATACATTTGTACCCTGTGTCTGAAGGTCAGCTTGAATTTGTCTGGAAGTTGATCGAAGTTCTTTATCCACCATTCGAACAGTCCTTAGTTGCAATCTTTGATCAATTCTTCTCTTTCGTCCACGTCCAGGGAAATTGGCTACAGTGCCATGGGGTGCAAACTTCTTGACAATGTTGCGCACAGTGGACACAGGAACATTAAGATCTCTGGAGATGAACTTGTAACCTTGAGATTGTCCATGCTTTTCCATAATTTTTATTCTCAAATCCTCAGACAATTCTTTGCTGTTCTTTCTCTTCTCTATGTTCAGTGTGGCACACAGAGACACACAACAGAAAGGTTGAGTACATTTTTCTATGTGATTTCTATATTGTCAGCCCCTCTTAATTGATACAGGTGAGTTTAATTACAAATTACAGGAGCATCACAAACTTGGAATGCAATTATTTCTTACAATTTTGAGAAGGTGCCAATAATTTTGTCCAGTCCATTTTTTGTGTCATACCAATACAAACAAACTAACAAACAAAATATACATGAGAAAACCTAAACATCTGTAATTGCAACAATTTTCTGGGCGAAGTGGTGCATTATCTGACAGAAATATATAATATATATATATATATATATATATATATAGGTATAGATATATATTTTTGGCCATGACTGTATATATATATATATATATATATATATATACTGTATATAGGAAAGCAAGAAATTGTGATCATAGCACATAAGACCTTATGTATAATACTAGTTATTACCCAGTAACGATGTTAAGTTATTAAAATAACATACTTACCTAAATATTCAATATTAAGATGATAAACAACAATACATAATATTAAATTGTCATCAAAAGAACAATACATACAAAAATAACCTAATAGAAAGTAAAACAAAAAATGAAAAAAAGTAGTGGGAATCAGAAACCACATATACAGCAAAAGACACAAAAAAATGTTTAAATTACTAAAAACTCCCAGTGTATTCACAAATTTACAATGTGTATATGGAACAAAATAAAAATATATGTATATTAGGATAAAAGTATCTGTTTGTTATAAGAACAAAAAAAATAAAATATATATATATATATATATATATATCGTCAGTCTATGTAAAAATCAGCAGATACAATATAAGCATTCGAAACAGAACTGTCTAAAATGTTATGCAGCAAATTTCCAACAGAATAGAATAGAGGAAATGTCTATATCCAATTAGACAGGTGTGTAAATTTTCCTTCAAGTGCTGTGTTTACAGATGGGTACTCACCGAATTTCACCTCAATCATATGAGGGGTAAGGGAGAAGTAAGAGGAGGATACAATCCGTTTACCAGAGAGCTAGGACGGAACTGCAACGCTGCTCTCTCTCTCCCAGTCTCCACCCAAGGTACAGGGTACTCCCCAAACAAACGATCTCCGTTTCCGTTTATCCAAAGAACTCGTGGGGACACTCTCACCAGTCTCAGGGAGGAGCACTCTCGCCAATATCGGATAAGGTGTCCCAATGTTGACTGGTCCTAACACTGCAATATGATGCCTTTCTGGGCTGTAACATTCCAGCTTTAACCTCATTTTCCACTTCTTTATTAGAGTTTGAACACTGCTGATTTGCATTCTCAATTCCTTAGATATCTTTTTATATCCCTTTCCTGTTTTATACAGTTCAACTACCTTTTCCCGCAGATCGTTTTACAATTCTTTTGCTTTCCCCATGACTCAGAATCCAGAATCGTCAGTGCAGCACTGGATGAAAGATGCAAGGGTCTGTTAGAAGTCCAGAAACTCATTGACCTTTTATACACACACACAATAATTACAAGAAAACAGATCACAGGGGAGGATGGTTACCTTTAATAGCCATTCAAACCCCTTTGTGTCAACTTGTGTGCATGTTATCAGGCCAAAATCACCAGGGTATGTAAACTTTTGATCAGGGTCATTTGGGTAGTTTCTGTTGTCATTATGATTTAAAAAGAGTAAACACAGTTGATTGATAATAAATGGCTTCAGCCAAACACTAACCATGAGTGTAAGAAAAGTTTTTGTGTTACCATTCATATTCTCTGAAAAATGGCCAAGAAATCATAAATTCTGCCAGGGTATGTAAACTTATGAGCACAACTGTATATAGGGGATGTGCATTAATTTTCAAAAGAATGAAAGAAAATAGCGAAAATGGCATTTGCATACAGAGACACAACCATTTGAAAATGAAACTGAACAAAAATAATCTTTTGCATTTTCGTTTTCGATTTCGGATGCTGCTTTAATGATGCAGACAGGCTTTATCCAATAAATTAAAACCAGGAAGAAACAGTGAATAGACAGGTTCCATCAGTCAGTCAGTGGAAGCTGCTGACATTTTCTGCCCGTCCAGCATTCTCAAGGGGAGGGATTGAAGTTAGAGGGAATTTTAAGTTACTTACGTTTTCAGCCTCAGACCAGTGTGTATCAGTGTGCTAGCAGTACCTGTGTCTGCTGTGCCCCATCACTGAGAGACATTTGCTATTTTTTACTAATCCTATATAATAAAAGACCAGGTATGTTTTGTCAGATGCAGTCATGCGCAGTAGAGAGGACAAACATACCTGGCCTTTAGGATCAACTTCAGATCAGATCGGCCGTTGCAGAGTCGTGGGCGTGGTCGTTTTCGCGTGGAGCAGGAGTGATGAGGGGCGTGGCCGGCAGGAGTGCCACGATGGGGGCGTAGTCGGGTGTGTTTGGCCCGGGAGTGGGCATGGTCAACCGGGAGTGGGCGTGGCCTGAGAGCAACAAAGAGTGGGGAGAGGTAGAGAAAGCAAAAGAGAGGGGGAAGAGGGGGCAAAAGAGAGGGGGAAGAGGGGGCAAAATAGAGGGGGGAGAGAGCTAAAGAGAGGGGGGAGAGAGAAAGAGAGCAAAAGAGGTGGGGGAGAAAGTTAAAGAGAGGGGGAGAGAGAGTTAAAGAGAGGGGAGAGAGTTAAAGAGAGGGGAGAGAAAGCAAAAAAGAGGGGAGAGAGAGCAAAATAGAGGGGAGAGAGAGCAAAATAGAGGGGGAGAGAGAAAGAGAGGGGAGAGAGAGTTAAAGAGAGGGGAGAGAGAGCAAAAAGAGGGGAGAGAGAGCAAAAGAGAGGGGGAGAGAGAAAGAGAGGGGAGAGAGAGTTAAAGAGAGGGGAGAGAAAGCAAAAGAAAGGGGAGAGAAAGCAAATGAGAGGGGGAGAGAGAGCAAAAGAGAGGGGGGAGAGAGAGCAAAAGCGAGGGGGAGAGAGAGCAAATGTGAGGGGGAGAGAGAGCAAAAGAGAGGGGGGAGAGAGAGCAAAAGAGAGGGGAGAGAGAGCAAAAGAAAGGGGGAGAGAGAATGAGAGCAAAAGAGAGGGGGAGAGAAAGCAAAGGTGAGGGGGGAGAGAGAGCAAAGGAGAGGGGGAGAGAGAGCAAAGGAGAGGGGGGAGAGAGCAAAGGAGAGGGGGAGAGAGAGCAAAGGAGAGGGGGGAGAGAGAGTAAAGGAGAGGGGTGAGAGAGAGCAAAGGAGAGAGGGAGAGAAAGCAAAGGAGAGGGGAAAGAGAGAGCAAAGGAGAGTGGGGAGAACAAAAGAGAGGGGGAAAGAGAGCAAAAGAGAGGAAGAGAGAGAACAAAAAAGAGGTTAAAGAGAGCAAAAGAGGGGGGAGAAAGAGCAAAATAGGTGGGAAAAAGAAAGCAAAAGAGGTGGGAGAGAAAAAGCAAAAGACGGGGGAGAGAGCAAAAGAGAGTGTAAAGAGAGCAAAAGAGGGGGGAGAGAGAGCAAAATAAGTGGGAAAAAGAAAGCAAAAGAGGTGGGAGAGAGAAAGCAAAAGAGGGGGGAGAAAGCAAAAGAGAGGGTGAGAGAGCAAAAGAGAGGGGGGAGAGAGAGTAAAAGAGAGCACAAAAGAGAGGGAAGAGAGAGAGACCACAAAAGAGAGGAGGAGAGAGAGCAAAAGAGAGGGGGGAGAGAGAGAGCAAGGGGTGGGACCGCTGTACTACAAAAAATGACCCGAGTGCATGGACTTTAGGACTAGTAATATATAATATACTAATGCTTGTGCCACAGTCTGCTTTAAAGAGAGATTAGATTTTAAGAATATAGTATATATATATATATATAGGGAGTGCAGAATTATTAGGCAAGTTGTATTTTTGAGGATTAATTTTATTATTGAACAACAACCATGTTCTCAATGAACCCAAAAAACTCATTAATATCAAAGCTGAATAGTTTTGGAAGTAGTTTTTAGTTTGTTTTTAGTTATAGCTATTTTAGGGGGATATCTGTGTGTGCAGGTGACTATTACTGTGCATAATTATTAGGCAACTTAACAAAAAACAAATATATACCCATTTCAATTATTTATTTTTACCAGTGAAACCAATATAACATCTCAACATTCACAAATATACATTTCTGACATTCAAAAACAAAACAAAAACAAATCAGTGACCAATATAGCCACCTTTCTTTGCAAGGACACTCAAAAGCCTGCCATCCATGGATTCTGTCAGTGTTTTGATCTGTTCACCATCAACATTGCGTGCAGCAGCAACCACAGCCTCCCAGACACTGTTCAGAGAGGTTTACTGTTTTCCCTCCTTGTAAATCTCACATTTGATGATGGACCACAGGTTCTCAATGGGGTTCAGATCAGGTGAACAAGGAGGCCATGTCATTAGATTTTCTTCTTTTATACCCTTTCTTGCCAGCCACGCTGTGGAGTACTTGGACGCGTGTGATGGAGCATTGTCCTGCATGAAAATCATGTTTTTCTTGAAGGATGCAGACTTCTTCCTGTACCACTGCTTGAAGAAGGTGTCTTCCAGAAACTGGCAGTAGGACTGGGAGTTGAGCTTGACTCCATCCTCAACCTGAAAAGGCCCCACAAGCTCATCTTTGATGATACCAGCCCAAACCAGTACTCCACCTCCACCTTGCTGGCATCTGAGTCGGACTGGAGCTCTCTGCCCTTTACCAATCCAGCCACGGGCCCATCCATCTGGCCCATCAAGACTCACTCTCATTTCATCAGTCCATAAAACCTTAGAAAAATCAGTCTTGAGATATTTCTTGGGCCAGTCTTGACGTTTCAGCTTGTGTGTTTTGTTCAGTGGTGGTCGTTTTCAGCCTTTCTTACCTTGGCCATGTCTCTGAGTATTGCACACCTTGTGCCTTTGGGCACTCCAGTGATGTTGCAGCTCTGAAATATGGCCAAACTGGTGGCAAGTGGCATCTTGGCAGCTGCACGCTTGACTTTTCTCAGTTCATGGGCAGTTATTTTGCACCTTGGTTTTTCCACACGCTTCTTGCGACCCTGTTGACTATTTTGAATGAAACGCTTGATTTTTCAATGATCACGCTTCAGAAGCTTTGCAATTTTAAGAGTGCTGCATCCCTCTGCAAGATATCTCACTATTTTTGACTTTTCTGAGCCTGTCAAGTCCTTCTTTTGACCCATTTTGCCAAAGGAAAGGAAGTTGCCTAATAATTATGCACACCTGATATAGGGTGTTGATGTCATTAGACCACACCCCTTCTCATTACAGAGATGCACATCACCTAATATGCTTAATTGGTAGTAGGCTTTCGAGCCTATACAGCTTGGAGTAAGACAACATGCATAAAGAGGATGATGTGGTCAAAATACTCATTTGCCTAATAATTCTGCACACAGTGTATATATATATATATATATATATATATATATATATATATATATACTAAATTAATTAATTATTAGTTCTCATTCTTTTTTTACTAACAGCTAGATTACGAGTTTTGCAATATGGCTGAAAAGCATCATAGCGCTGCTTTTTCACTACCGCTGGTATTACGAGTCTTGCAGGTACTTCTGCACCGCACACTTTTTTGACCGTAACGCATCGTAACTACCGCAGCTTTCAAAAAGTCATTTTTCAATGGGACTTCCATAGCGTCTGTATTACGAGTTTGCCTGGGAGGCCAAAAAGTGAGCGGTACAGCCAATACTGTCAAGATCCATACCGTAAACTGAAAGTCAGTAGTTATGGGTTTTACACTACAAAGCTGTAGCATAAAACTCATAACTAAAGTGCTAAAAAGTACACTAACACCCATAAACTACCTATTAACCCCTAAACCAAGGTCCTCCTGCATCGCAAACACTAAAATAAATTTATTAACCCCTAATCTGCTGCTCTGGACACCGCCACCACTATAATAAACTAATTAACCTCTAAACCGTCGCACTCCTGGATCGCAAACACTAGTTAAATATTATTAACCTCTAATCTGCTGTCCCTAACATTGCCGCAACCTACATTACTGTTATTAACGCCTAATCTGCCGCCTCCAACGTCGCTGCCACTATACTAAAGTTATAAACTCCTAAACCTAACCCTAAGTCTAACACTAACACCCCCTACTTTAATATAATTAAAATAAATCTAATTAAAAATTCCTATCATTAACTAAATAATTCCTATTTAAAACGAAATACCTATAAAATAAACCCTAAGCTAGCTACAATATAACCAATAGTTACATTGTAGCTAGCTTAGGTTTTATTTTTATTTCACAGACAAGTTTGTATTTATTTTAACTAGGTAGTATAGTTAGTGAATAGTTATTAACTATTTAATAACTACCTAGCTAAAATAAATACAAATTTACCTGTAAAATAAAACCTAACCTGTCTTACACTAACACCTAACCTTACACTACAATTAAATAAATTACATTAATTACATTAATTAAATACAATTAACTAAATTACAAAAAAACAAACACATCTAATCTAATAGCCCTATCAAAATAAAAAAGCCCCCCCCAAAATAAAAAAACCCTAGCCTAAACTAAACTACCAATAGCCCTTAAAAGGGCCTTTTGCGGGGCATTGCCCCAAAGAAATCAGCTCAACCGCCCAACAGTAAAACCCTCCACCCACACAACCAACCCTCCAAATAAAATCCTAACTAAAAAACCTAAGCTCCCCATTGCCCTAAAAAGGGCATTTGTATGGACATTGCCCTTAAAAGGGCATTTAGCTCTTTTTCTACCCAAACCCTAATCTAAAAATAAAACCCACCCAATAAACCCTTAAAAAAAACTAACACTAACCCCCGAAGATCCACTTACAGTTTTTGAAGATCCGACATCCATCCTTAACGAAGCCGACAGAAGTCCTCAGCGAAACGGCAGAAGTCTTCATCCAAGTGGACCGAAGTCTTCATCCAAGCCGGCAGAACTCTTCATCCAGACGGCATCTTCTATCTTCATCCAGACAGCATCTTCTATCTTCATCCATCCTTCGTGGAGCGGCTCCATCTTCAAGGAATCCGGCGCGGAGCATCCTCTTCAATCGACGTCTTCTTGAACAATGAATTCTCCTTTAAATGATGTCATCCAAGATGGCGTCCCTTGAATTCCGATTGGCTGCTAGAATTCTATCAGCCAATTGGAATTAAAGGTGAAAAATCCTATTGGCTGATGCAATCAGCCAATAGGATTGAGTTTCAATCCTATTGGTTGATCCAATCAGCCAATAGGATTGAGCTTGCATTCTATTGGCTGTTCTATTGACTGTTTTAAGGGTTTTTTTTGAGTGGGTTTTATTTTTAGATTAGGGTTTGGGTAGAAAAAGAGCTAAATGCACTTTTAAGAGCAATGCCCATACAAATGCCCTCTTCAGGGCAATGGGGAGCTTAGGTTTTTTTAGATAGGATTTTATTTGGGGGGTTGGTTGTATGGGTGGTGGATTTTACTGTTGGGCAGTTGTTTGTATTTTTTTTTACAGGTTAAAGAGCTGATTTCTTTGGGGAAATGCCCTGCAAAAGGCCATTTTAAGGGCTATTGGTAGTTTAGTTTAGGCTAGGTTTTTTTTTTATTTTGGGGGGGCTTTTTATTTTGATAGGGCTATTAGATTAGGTGTAATTAGTTTAAATATTTGATAATGTCTTTTTTATTTAATTGTTTTTTTAATTTAGTTAATTGTATTTAATTAATGTAACTTATTTAATTGTAGTGTAAGGTTAGGTGTTAGTTTAAGACAGGTTAGGTTTTATTTTACAGGTAAATTTGTATTTATTTTAGCTAGGTAGTTATTAAATAGTTAATAACTATTTACTAACTATTCTACCTAGTTAAAATAAATACAAACTTGAATGTGAAATAAAAATAAAACCTAAGATATCTACAATGTAACTATTAGTTATATTGTAGCTAGCTTAGGGTTTATTTTATAGGTAAGTATTTAGTTTTAAATAGGAATTATTTAGGTATTAATAGTAGGTTTTATTTAGATTTATTTTAATTACATTAAAGTAAGGGGGTGTTAGGGTTAGGGGTTAATAACTTTAGTATAGTGGCGGCGACGTTGGGGGAGGAATAAATGTAGGTAGGTGGTGGCGATGTTAGGGGCGGCAGATTAAGGGTTAATAAGTGTAGGTAGGTGGCGGCGACATTGAGGGCGGCAGATTATGGGGTTAATAAGTGTAATGTAGGTGGCGGCGATGTTAGGGGCTGCAGATTAAGGGTTAATAAATGTAGGTAGGTGACGGCGGTGTAGGGGGCGGCAGATTAGGGGTTAATAAGTGTTGGTAGGTGGTGGCGACATTGGGGGCGGCAGATTAGGGGTTAATAACTGTATATATGTGGCGGTTGGTGTTGGGGCGGCAGATTAGGGGTTAATAAGTATAATGTAGGTGGCGGCGATGTTGGGGGCTGCAGATTAGGGGTTAATAAGTGTAGGTAGGTGGTAGCGACATTGGGGGCGGCAGATTAGGGGTTAATAAGTGTAATGTAGGTGTCGGTGATGTCGGGGGCTGCAGATTAGGGGTGTTTAGACTCGGGGTTTATGTTAGGGTGTTAGGTGTAAACATAAATTTTGTTTCCCCATAGGAATCAATGGGGCTGCGTTACGAAGCTTTTTTTTAGCCAGCTCTCCCCATTGATGTCTATGGGGAAATCGTGCACGAGCACATAAAACCAGCTCACCGCAGCGCTTGTATTGGAGTGCGGTATGGAGGTCAATTTTGCTTTATGCTGCAATATTGCCTGCTAACGCCAGGTTTTTGTAAACCTGTAATACCAGCGCTGTTGGGAGGTGAGCGGTGACAATAACTTGCAAGTTAGCACCATGCCGCTCATAACGCAAAACTCGTAATCTAGCCGTGAGTTAGTTATATTACTTGTAAGTTCTTCTTACATTGCTGCTAGGCTGCTGGTGGACTGGTTGTGTCTCTGAAAGGGACATATTTGATTTCAGTACTAAGTTAATATTTAAAAAAACAAGTTGGCATTTTTTGTTTATTACTTACTAACAGCGAGATTATAAGTTTTGTTGTATGGTACGGTACGGCTATACCACTGAAAAATTTGCCATTGCGCATGGTATGGCAGGTAACGCATATTACAAGTAGCGGCGGTATAGCTATACTGCAAGCATTTTAGCCTTTACACAACGATCCATTCAACACTCAAAAAATGAGTGCAGAATTTTCCATAGCGCCGTATTACAGGTTTTGCGGTCCAGCTAAAATGCTTGCGTTACAGCCTATACCGCCGTGAGCCATTCCGCAATCTGAGACCAGTAATTATGGATTTTGCGAAACAAAAATGTTTCACAAAACTCATAACTAACATGTTACAAAGTACACTAACACCCATAAACTACCTATTAACCCCTAAACCGCCACCGCCCCGCATCGCAAATACTATATTACAACTATTAACTCCTAATCTGCAGCCCACCCACATCGCTCATACTAAAATAAACCTATTAACCCCTAAACCGCTGGCCCCGCACATCGCCAACACTATAATAAAGTATTAACCCCTAAACCTCCAGCCCCCCACATAGAAAATAATAAACTAAACCTATTAACCCCTAAAACACCAGCCCCCCACACATCGTAACTAATAAACTAAACCTATTAACCCCTAAACCGCCAGCCCCCACATCGTAACTAATAAACTAAACCTATTAACCCCTAAACCACCAGCCCCCCATATCGTAAAACACTAAATTAAACTATTAACCCCTAAACCTAACACCCCCCTAACTTTAAATAAAAATTTGCAATATAACAATCTTAAAATAAATAAAAACTTAGCTGTGAAATAAAAAAAAATAAGATTAAACTATAAATTACCCTAACATAACTATCTTAATAAAATAAACTACCAATTAAAAATACTAAATTACATGATTAAAAAAACCTAACACTACAAAAAAATAAAAAACCTAAATGACAAATTTAAATAAACCAAATACTACGAAAAAATTTAAATTTTGTGGGTGTGGGTTGTGTGGTGCACATCCTACATGTGGTTGTGAGTGCCTCTCTCCGAAGCGATGGTGAAGGTTGGCTAGCTAGCATCATAGAGCGGTGTCTTAAGATCACTGAACAAGACAGAGCAGGTCTGCTCCAGCACTGCCTTGTTCAAGATCTGACTATCCACTGACATTCTACTTTGGATATGCTTGAGTGTATCCTTGAACAGCAGAGGGCAATATACACTTTGTCTTCTCAAGGGAACATTTGAGTGACAAACCTTCTTGGCAGATATGAATGGCCAGCAATCTGGTATCTAATAGAAGTCCTTAAGCCATTCAGAGATGATACTCAAGAACTAAGCAAAGATAGTGAAAGCCTGGGTCAGGTAGTACCAATATTTCACCACCTGATCAGCACTATGGACCTCTTTCTTCATGGCAGTGAGGGTCTACTTGGGCACAGGCCCTATGCCGAGGTAGCCTCTTTGATAAAGAAGCTGAAAGGGTTAAAAAAACACTTGTGTGACTTCACACCCCTCCACATTACATGCTGGCTGCCCTTTGTGATCCAAGAATGAAGGGTTTGATAGCAAGGCGTTCAAATTCTCTGCCATTTTGGAGGGAAAAGCTTTTGCAAAGGGTATAAGAGCTTCAAAGAGAAAGGTGTATGTTTAGAGCGGGAGAAGATGAGGAGCATGAGGAAGAACCTTGTGGCAGCTGCAGCAGCAGTAGCCATATTTTTTCCTCTTCATCTTCCATTGCTGAGACCTGATCGGGCAGAAAACTATCACATTTTTGGTCCCAGGTCCTAGATAATGTGGTCGGGCCCACCAATACCCCTTCAAACTAGAGTAGTGCTACAGATATGGTGAAAGCTTACCTCGGTGAACCTCCATTACCTTCTACTTCTGATCCATTAGTATAATGGGATCAGAAGTCAACTGTCTGGAAGGCCCTCTCAGTAGTTGCCCAGGAGCTGCTTTCATATCCACCCAGCAGCGTCCAAAGTGTAAGAATATTCTCAATAACTGGCCACACTCTTGATCCTCATTGATCACGGCTTGAATCAACTCTTATGAAGCAGATAACATTTTTAAAGTTCAATGCTTACATTACATTTCGAGGCAGATTTAATTCAGGTGAAGTGTAAACTTTTTTAAGGGAAATAATAAAGCAATCCAATCCATTAACACATTAAAAGTGACATTTTCAGATTGCTTGCTCGGGTCTACTTGAGATGTGTGTTATGTGGTAAAATATCCTTTGCCCACTACCAGGGTGAGGGACCCAAGGTCTCTGTACCAATTACTGAGACTTTGATAAAGTGCTGTTCTGCTCCTGTGTCCACAAGCTGCCTCCTTCCACACCAAGAGTTTGTCGAAGCTACTAGAGTAGCCTACACTCTTGTTGTGACAGTCTGTGTCAGTTTAAGCAACATATATTCAATTAAATCCTTTGTCCACCGCTAGGGTGAAGTATCCAAGGTCTCACCACCATTTACTGAGAATTTGATAGTGCTGTTCTGCTTCTGTGCCAAGAAGCTGCCACCTTCCACACCATGGGTTTGTTGAAGCTACAAGCCTACACTCTTTGGTGAGTGACTTTTTGATGTCTATTTTACCAAACATATATTTAATTCAATCCTTTGCCCACCACTAGGGTAAAGGATCTAACGTCTCAGCGCCAATTACTGAGGCTTTGATAGTGCTGTTCTGCACCTGTGACCACAAGTTGCCGCATTCCACACATGGGTTTGTTGAAGCTACTAGCCTGCACTCTTGTAGTAAGTGAATGTTTGATGTCTGTTTTAACAAACATATTTTATTCAATTTAATCCTTTGCCCACAGCTAGGGTGAAGGATCCAAGGTCTCAGCGCCAATTACTGAGATGTTGATAGCGCTGTTCTGTTCCTGTGTCCACAAGCTGCTGCCTTCCACACCATGGGTTTGTTAAAGCTACTACACTCTTGTTGTGACCGTTTGACCTCTGTTTTTTACCAAACATAAATTTAATTAAATTCTTTACCCAATACTAGGGTGAAGGATCCAAGGTCTCAGTGCCTATTACTGAGACTTTGATAGTACTGTTCTACTCCTGTGTCCACAAGCTACCTGCCTTCCACACCATTAGTTTTTTTTTTAAATCTATTAAACTCTTGTTGTGACTGTCTATGTCTGTTTAACAAAGATATATTTAATTCAATCCTTTGCCCACTGCTAGGGGGAAGGAACCTAGGCGCCAATTACTGAGACTTTAATGACAGTGCTGTTCTGCTCCTGTGTCCACATGCTGCCTGCCTTCCACACCAAGGGGACGATTTACCAATGTCTGGCGGACATTATATGCAGTAGCGTATTATGTCCGCCAGACATCGCTGAATGCCGATAGCATACTCTGTCAGCTTTTAACATTGCACAAGCAGTTCTGGTGAAATGCTTGTGCAATGCCGCCCCCTGTAGATTTGCGGTCAATCGGCCGCTAGCAGGCGGTGTCATTCAATCCGATCGTATAGTATCGGGCGGATTACTGTCCGCAGCCTCAGAGGCAGAAGACCAGTTATGGAGCAGCGGTCTTAAGACCGCAGATTCATAACTGCTGTTTCTGGCGAGCTTGAAGGCTGGCACCGAAACAGGGGCATCAAGGACCATTCGGCCCTTGATACATCTGCCCCCATGAGTTTGTTGAAGCTACTACACTCTTGTTTTGACTGTCTGTGTCTGTTTAACAAAAATATATGTATGCAATTTAATTTTTTGCCCACTGCTAGGGTGAAGGAACCAAGGTCTAAGTGCCAATTACTGAGACTTTGATGATAGCACAAGCTGCCTTTCACACCATGAGTTTGTTACTACACTCTTGTTGTGACTGTCTGTGTCTGTTTAACAAACGTATATATTTAATTCAATCCTTTGCCCATTGCTAGGGTGAAGGAACCATACCATATATGTGTATGTATGTTACTGTGTGTGTTGCATTTGTTCTTTGTTGCACTAGTTATCATTTGTAATAACCTGTACTAATTTATTTTATTAACAAACACACAGGAACCAAATTCACTTAGATTGTGCTAACTCATATTGCAAACTCATTATCAGCAGCTGGTATAATTGATTACAATCTATTTAAAGCAGGTGTCAAGCACAATCCAAAAAAAACAAGCAAATGTCTCTCAGTGAGGGGGCACTATATCAGGGGGTATCTGGAGGGACCACTGCCATCCTGGATTCTTCAGTTTTGATAGAAACGTCATGAGGGAGAATTTCCTGGCAGTAATAATAAGTAAGTAGAACCCAACCCGCCCCTTAAGAGGTATGAACTTGAAAATAAATGTAATATTTCAGCCGTACTGGCAGCCATTGCCACCCAACACCCATGAACTCTAACTTTTCATCAAGGCGTCATTAAAGGTGTGTGTACTGCACAAACAATAACATCCATATTTTCTTTTTCATCATAGGTTTGGTGGAAAAGCAGAAGCGTGTGACGTTGAAGTTCCTCCTTTGTCCTTTTCCTCTGTCCTGTCTGCCTGCTTTGTTATTGTATTTTTAGTTTTACCAAAAATGCAGTACACAAAAATTTGATGTATAAATAAAAGAATAACGGCTAGATTTGGAGTTTTGTCGGTAACGACTCGAAAAGCTAACGCCGGCTTTTTTCTGGCCGCACCATAAAAATAACTCTGGTATTGAGAGTCCACATAAAGGCTGCGTTAGGCTCCAAAAAAGGAGCGTAGAGCATATTTAACGCAGCTTCAACTCTCGATACCAGAGTTGCTTACGCAAGCGGCCAGCCTCAAAAACGTGCTCGTGCACGATTCCCCCATAGGAAACAATGGGGCTGTTTGAGCTGAAAAAATACCTAACACCTGCAAAAAAGCTGCGTTCAGCTCCTAATGCAGCCCCATTGTTGTCTATGGGGAAACACTTCCTACGTCTGCACCTAACACCCTAACATGTACCCCGAGTCTAAACACCCCTAACCTTACACTTATTAACCCCTAATCTGCCGCCCCCGCTATCGCTGACCCCTGCATATTATTATTAACCCCTAATCTGCCGCTCCGTAAACCGCCGCTACTTACATTATCCCTATTCAGGGCTGGTAAGGTAAAAGAGCTTTGAACTTTAGTAATTTAGAATAGGGTAGGGCATTTTTTATTTTGGGGGTCTTTGTTATTTTATTAGGGGGCTTAGAGTAGGTGTAATTAGTTTAAAATTGTTGTAATATTTTTCTTATGTTTGTAAATATTTTTTTATTTTTTGTAACTTAGTTCTTTTTTATTTTTTGTACTTTAGTTAGTTTATTTCATTGTAGTTATTTGTAGGAATTGTATTTAATTTATTTATTGATAGTGTAGTGTTAGGTTTAATTGTAGGTAATTGTAGGTATTTTATTTAATTAATTTAATGATAGTATAGTGTTAGGTTTAATTCTAACTTAGGTTAGGATTTATTTTACAGGTAATTTTGTAATTATTTCAACTAGGTAACTATTAAATAGTTCTTAACTATTTAATAGCTATTGTACATGGTTAAAATAATTACAAAGTTGCCTGTAAAATAAATATTAATCCTAAAATAGCTACAATGTAATTATAATTTATATTGTAGCTATATTAGGATTTATTTTACAGGTAAGTATTTAGCTTTAAATAGGAATAATTTATTTAATAAGAGATAATTAATTTCGTTAGATGTAAATTATATTTAACTTAGGGGGGTGTTAGTGTTAGGGTTAGACTTAGCTTTATGGGTTAATACATTTATTAAAATAGCGGTGAGCTCCAGTCGGCAGATTAGGGGTTAATAATTGAAGTTAGGTGTCGGCGATGTTAGGGAGGGCAGATTAGGGGTTAATACTATTTATTATAGGGTTA
This sequence comes from Bombina bombina, assembly GCF_027579735.1. Classification (NCBI taxonomy): domain Eukaryota; kingdom Metazoa; phylum Chordata; class Amphibia; order Anura; family Bombinatoridae; genus Bombina; species Bombina bombina. The sequence continues at coordinate 1,012,303,252 of NC_069501.1, read as the reverse complement.
GTGAGGCGGATTAGGGGTTAATAACTTTATTATAGTAGCGCTCAGGTCCGCTCGGCAGATTAGGGGTTAATAAGTGTAGGCAGGTGGAGGCGACGTTGTGGGGGGCCGATTAGGGGTTAATAAATATAATATAGGGGTCGGCGATGTTAGGGCAGCAGATTAGGGGTACATAGGTATAATGTAGGTGGCGGCGCTTTGCGGTCGGCAGATAAGGGGTTAATTATTGTAGGTAGCTGGCGGCGACGTTGTGGGGGGCAGATTAGGGGTTAATAAATATAATACAGGGGTCGGCGGTGTTAGGGGCAGCAGATTAGGGGTACATAAGTATAACGTAGGTGGCGGTCGGCAGATTAGGGGTTAAAAAAATTTAATCGAGTGGCGGCGATGTGGGGGGGCCTCAGTTTAGGGGTACATAGGTAGTTTATGGGTGTTAGTGTACTTTAGAGTACAGTAGTTAAGAGCTTTATGAACCGGCGTTAGCCCAAAAAGCTCTTAACTACTGACTTTTTTCTGCGGCTGGAGTTTTGTCGTTAGATTTCTAACGCTCACTTCAGACACGACTCTAAATACCGGAGTTAGAAAGATCCCATTGAAAATATAGGATACGCAATTGACGTAAGGGGATCTGCGGTATGGAAAAGTCGAGGCTGAAAAGTGAGCGTTAGACCCTTTTTTGAGTGACTCCAAATACCGGAGTTAGCCTAAAACCAGCGTTAGGAGCCTCTAACGCTGGTTTTCTCGGCTAACGCCAAACTCCAAATCTAGCCGTAAGTTTAACTACATAGAATGACAACACTAAACCTAATATAGATGTTTACAGCTTTAAAATGGCTAAAATCTGCACTGTAGCTAAAAATGAAAATTTTTGTTAAAAATAAAATTTCTAGCAAAAATCGTTTGAAACATAAACGAAAATGAACTAAAACCAAAATTTTAGTTTTAACGAAACAATAAATTATGAAGTAGGTTTGGGTGGAAAAATTACTACTACATCCCTAATTACTACTAGTACTAACTAACTAATTAACTAAGTAGTAGTAAATTAAAAAAAATTGTAATACACGCTACTAAACCATAGACAGACTACCACCCATCTGATCTTGCAATCCAATATCTAATTAAATATCCATCTATTTTTATGCATCCACAGATGGTGTCACCAGGTACAGTATATACTAAGGACAACAGTTTTGGTTTCATCATCATATGATGATCTTGTGGAAAAGAAGAACCAAAATTCACCAGATGATGAGGCATTTGGATGGATGGTACGGACATTTTCACCATGCACATTGCACATCTCATCTCTACCAAATATACTTCAGAAGATACTTCCCTGTTATTCACAATCTGTCTTTGAATCATTTCCATATTCAGAAAGATGTGCAACCTAACCAAGAATAATAACATCAAGCCGACTTCACCAGGAGTAAGGTAACTGACAGCATCAAGCCGACTTTACCAGAAGGAAGCAAGGTAATGTATCATGATGTAGCCTAAGACCAGGCAAGTTTTGCTTCTAATCATTTTTCATCTTCATTCTCACAATAAACCTTTCCTTCCAATCCTTACATTAATTTATTTGCTACTGTACTTACTTGATCATTCATTCAACCACCTTAACATAACCTGTAGCCAATAACAAACCATAACTAATTCCTACAACTCCTTCATCTCATCATCACTCTACTCTTACAAACACGTACTAAAACCTTAACTAGCCTACTAAACCTTGTACTACTACCTAATCAGACTAGGACATTACTTATTAACTTATAAATGTACTAACTGTGTGCAAAAGTGATATGAAAGTGATATGAATGACTGTTGTGGGTGTGGAAGAGAGATTGTTGATTGGGCATGTGTGTGGTTGTTGGTTGACGGCAAAACCATAGTGTTACTGACACTACAACAGCAAAACCACATTGCGCTAATTCAACCAATGACAAGTATGTGTGGTATGGGGTTGTGTGGACACAAATGGTTGATGCAATAACACATGGAGTACTAAAACTGCCTGAGTAACACCAAGTAACACCACATTGCGCTTTAATTAAACTGGCAAGTATGTGTGGTATGGAAAATGAAATGAGTGTGTATGTATGTGACTGTGTGTACTGTGTGTTGTATTTGTTCTTTGTTGTTATCATTTGTAACCTGTGCTAATTTTATTAACAAAAACACTGAAACCAGGTGGCACACCGCAAATTCACTTAAATCCTGCTAACTATTAATATTATTACTATCAGGGGAAGGTGTCTACCTGATAGTTTAGCAAATGCATAGAAAGTGTAACATAGAGAGAGTTCCACCTTGTATGGTCATATGTAAAAATGTCAATGCCTGTCCTTTTGAGATCCTAGAATAAATGAAAGAATGGATTCTCACTGGGGTGGGGTGCCACTTCCAATCCATCCAGTGCAGAACTGTTCTTGTAGGGCGGTTTGTCAGGGAGTCTGGAGAGACCACTGCACTCTGTAATGGCTACATGTTTTTTTTTCTCAGATTATACCATGATGCCGGCTGGGATACATCAGTTTTGATGGAAACATCATGAGAGACAATTTCCTGGCAGTAAGAAAGTGTAACCACCCCTTCAGAGTTATGAACATGAAAATAAATGTAATATTTCAGCTGTACCAGCCATTGCCACCCATGAACTTCAGCTTCTACATCAAGGTGTCATCAAAGGTGTGTGCACTACACAAACATTAACATCCATATTTTCTTTATCATTATAGGTTCAGGTGGAAAATAAGAATCGTGAAACGTTGAAGCTTGTCCTCTGTCCTGGCTGCCTGCTTAGTTACTGTACCTTTAAGTTAATTTTTTAGTTTTACTAAAAATATAGTGCACAAAAAATTCAATGTATAAATAAAAGAAGAAGTTTAAAAATTACATAGAGTGACAAAACTAAAGCTAATATTTCTGATTATAGCATCAAAATGGCATAAATCTGCACTGTAGCTCAAAAATATTTTTTTTCTTAAAATGAAAACTTCTAAAGAAATTAATTTGAAATGAATGCGACCATGGACAAAAAAGGAACTAAAACACCATTTTTATTTTTAATTAAATGGAAATTTTCTCCTTGCACATCTCTAACATATACTGTAAAATTGTTTTTCCTTAATGTAATTCCAATGACTTGTTATACCAGCAGCAGAGTGTAAAACATATGAAAAATTGCTTCCTTAGGTTTAGTTTTGTAAATGAAATTGCTGTTTTTGTTCTTTTACACCACAACCCATCAAAATGGGTTGAGTATGCAGATCTCTTTATCACTTCCTCTACACACAAATGCTTATCTTTGTTTGTATACAAAATCCCAATACTTAGGGCCCCATGTTTTAACTGGCATGTGGACAAACTTCTCAGTTTGAGTCTATGGGGACAAGAAGTTAGCATGGTCATGAATTCCTAAGTCCTGAAGTTAGCACACATCGGGTTTAGCTGGCAAGCAAATATTTTACTTTCAACTTGTAATACACGCGCTAACCCTTACATGTTAAAAGTTTACTTCCATAAGTGTTTGCACACAAACAACAGCAATAAAGTGCACACCACTTTTAATCTGGCCCATAGTTTCCTTAGTTACATCTTTAAATCTACTCCATCAATATTTAAGAATGACTTCCCAGTTTCTGAAAGTTTTAAGAATTTATTATAAATTTTGAAAAACATGATTTTTTTTTCCATCTCAAAATATTGTCTTTCAACAAAATAAATTCCAGGGAAAGATTTATCACAAGGCAAATGCCCCAAACAGTTGCAGGCTCACTTATTTGAGCCTGCAACTGATATTTATGAAGCAGTGGTTTAAGCTGCTGCTTAATAAATTCTTTCTGCAATTTGGAGATGGCAGATGAAAATCATCCCGGATTCATTCGACTGGGGTGGTTGACAAGCCCTACTCTCATGCAATTGGTTGTGTAAGGGTAGGGTGGCAGACTTGTACAAGCTTTCTCCTGTGCAATGTTTAATATGGGGAACAATTGCGCCCCACAATCTGCGATCAAATGGGACAGGTTGACAACATTTGAATCCTGTTTGCTCGAAGATTGATAAATCTTGCCCTAATTCTCCCTTCAGACAAGATAACAGCTTAAAATAAAAATATGTACTATTTACCCAAGATTTTATTTTCTTGAAAAAAACTGACAGAAATCTAGGTCTACTCTTGCCTTCTTCAACATATGAACTGACTCCAATCCATGCAAAGATCCTCTCTCTACGGAAGCATGAAATGGTAGAGCTAGCTTTGTATGAGTCCCCAACTTCATTAACAAATCAGATATCACCCAATCTGGTTCAGATGTGGGAAACTCAATATTGGGGAGGGGTATGGTTGCCCTTATGAAACAAAGTTTCATTTAAACTACCTAAAATCAGTGCTTTTGAGGTAAAAAACTTTGACAAGTCTCCTTCTTTATGTATCCTACATATGAACAACGTGTCATCAGTTTAATAAGTCAACCATCTGGGAGGTACCAAACTGAAAGATCTATTAAACCATAAAAATACCTTATACATCATGCTAAATGTGGAATATCTTTCTGAACTTTTCAACACAACAGTGGATTCGCTTTCTCACCACCATCAAGAATCCAATGAATGGGAGCTTCACAGGGAAGTGTTCCTTTAGATTCATAATTTTCATGGTTCCTTTATATTGGACTTTTTTTAAAGATATCCAGAATACAATGTCAAGTTTACAGGTACCTTTTGTCCCTGACATTGATAAATTAACTAAGTCCAATTTAGTCTTAGTACCCTCATTTCCTGGAATTTCAATTTTGTCCTCCTATTGTTTTACTCTACCTGGAATTTCAATTTTGTCCTCCTAATGTTTGCATTTTACATGACCATACATTTTATTTCAAAGATGGTAGCTATAATGTAGTCAGGCCTTGCAATTATATTCAATACTTAAACAGTTATGCATGTGTGTTGCATAATGGTTTAAGTATTGCATATACAGTAAAATAAAACTTAGTATTTTATTTTTCGGAAGAATAACACCAACACTTGTGTGGTTGACTGTGTTAAACAGTACAAGATCAAAACAGCTGCTTTTAGGAACCTGCTTTTTCAATAAATACTATCTTGTTTTCTCTCATGCTCCAGTTCCTTAGAACAATAGCACCCATTGGGTTAAATGGATCATGAAGATATTGTTTTTTTATCTGGAGCTCACTGTGGCCCCGATGATTGAAAGTATGATATACTCTAAGGGATCTGCCGCTTTGGCGAGCAAGCCTGAAAAAATATTTCAAGCTCTCAACATAGCGGCATCGCCGAGAGGCGTTTACTATAAATGCCATTGGTTGGCGATGCTGGCTGTAGAAAACACCCAGCATCACCGACTATATTGGCGATGTATAGTTAAGGATTTCTTGAATATAACTGCTGTTTGCCAAATCACTAATCCTAATACCCCTAAACTGAAGTACCCCATGATTGAAAACTAGCACTACACTAATAAATATCTAAACTGCCACATACCCACCATAAGTATCTAACTATTGACCCCTATACCACAACATACCCACCGCATAAATGTATATTTATGTTACAAAAGGCATTAGTATTACAATTATTTTATTACATAACAGGCATGCAGTTATGTAATGCTAAAATTAACATAAATATATCATTTAAAAATATATTTATATTTACAAGAATGTGCATTATTCATGACCATGCATTTCATTTCAAAGATTGTAGATATAATGTAGTCAGGCCTTGCAATGATATTCAATATTTGAACAGTTATGCATGTAAATTGCATTATGGTTTAAGTATTACATATACATTAAGATGTATTTATGTTAGCTTGTTGTGTTTATTAGTGATAACGTAGATATATATGTTAATATATTTTTATGTTATAGTAGTCAGTAGCATTAAATTATATTTTAACAAAACAGGCATGCAGTTATGTAGAACTATAATGTAAATTATACTGTCTTAGAAATAATAAACACAACAAGCAACATTAATTACATTTTAATTCATATGCAAATATTTAAACATTATGCATTCTACACAACAATTGAATATTTATGGGCATTAGCTTCTACAGTTAGTTTAAAGTTCTGACAGTTAGGGGTAAATAATTAAATGATATGCAAAGTCACGTACAATGCATATAGTGTAAAGTATTGTAGATATATTAAAGGGCATTTAATGGTTGCTTACTATTTTAAACATAAACATATATTTTCAAATATATATTTATGTTTCAAATAATAACAAGCAACTATTAAATCCCTTTTAAGATATCTACAATACTTTAAATAAGCTACATTGTACATGACAATGGATATTTTGTCAAGGACATGAGGTAAACGCTGGAGGGCCGGCAAAACCTTGCCGTGCTCCTGGAACTTAGCGCAGGACTGGAATTGAGCCCTGGTCGGCTGCTTCTTAAAAGGGGTGTCAATCGAGTAGGGTTCAGGGGATCAAGTTGGCCTTTTAGTATCTTGACTATAATTTGATGAGGCACCTAGGGATACCACTTGTTTGTGGGTGCTACCTTCTGGGAGCAATGGGTACCGAATTTAAAGTGTCCCCCATTCTCCCAGAAGGTAGCACCCCCAAACAAGTGGTATCCATAGGTGTCTCATCAAATTACAGACAATATACTAAAAGGGCTACTTGATCCACTCCACCCTACTCGATCAGCACCGCTTTTAAGACGCGGTGGAGAGGGGCTCAATTCCGTCTGGCACTGAGTTCCAGGAGCCAGACTAGGCCGGAGTTTTAGCACATCTATGAGACACATTATTTAAACATTGATTATAACTTTAACGACGTAGCTTCATAGTTATAAGGGGGAGGTTTATTATTTATAGAATAGTTTATTATAGTGAGTTATTTGTTGACAGTAGGAAGTTAGCTGGGCTTTTCAGGGAAGTGTACGTGGTATTAGGGACTTAGCTGGGAATTCCGAGGGGGTGTAGGTTAGGCATGACATAGGTGTAGGTGGTCAGGGTGAGTTAGCTGGGCGTGCAGGGGAAGTGTAGGTTAGCTGGGATGTAGGTGTAGGCAGTCAGTGGGCGGTAGCAAGGTGGAGCAGGGGGGTGTAGTTTAGGGGTGACATAGTTATAGGCGTTCAGGGGGAGTTAGCAGGGCTTGCTGGTAGGAGTAGCCTGCACTTTGTTTCAGACACATCGACACAAGATCGATATATTTGAAATGGTGAAGTGCAGGAGGATAGTGGCCATGTTTGTCTAGCTAGCTATCAACTGCCAAGACTATATCGCCTGAGCTAGTTAGGGTAGCTGTAATTAAACTTATGTCCACCATGGCAATATTTGAAGTGTGCCTACACTGAAACTAATTTTAGTTTTAGTGAGCAGACAGTCTGCGCCATGAAGGCTGACTTCAAATAGCCCCCCCTCCAGCCGCGGCAAAATGCAGACGAGCGACTATGTCGGTGATGTGGGAGATGACGTCACCATCAATGCATTTTCCTGACGGTCTGTCGATGTTTTGAATATCGGGGCCTGTGTCAGAGAAGTATCAGCTTTCAAAGTCTTTTTAGCTTTTGTTACATTTCAAGATATTTTAAAAGCAGCGTATCTCTATGTATCTGGTTTATTTTAAATCCAGTGATCATCCTGATTTTGGTTTATTACTTTTAGATTTAAACTTCGTAAATATGAATTTATTGTTTTGTAATAAAAGCTTTCACTTTCAAAGATTCTGGTGATAACAATGATGTATCACTATCAAACTTCTTCACCTTGACTTGCATGAACCTTAACAGCTTCAAGTCACCTTTTCAAACACTGTTTGTTTCTCAAACCTACTTGAAAGCATATCAGATTTTTTTCTATGTTATTATTTAGTATTCTATAGTTCTTTATTACAAGATTATTCCTTATGCTCTATACCATAAAAGTTAAATAGTTATGTTTTCTTGAAAGCCCATCTCCGGTCACTCTGTGATTGGTCAACTTTTATCTGACAACTTCTACTTTTTTCATTATCTCTTATAGTACAGAACAGCAGTCAGTCCAAATGGTGCTCATGACAACCAGGAGCACTGCCTAGCCCCTATACATAAGAAAGTCACTGAAACGGTCCATGGCACCTTAAAGTAGTAAATCTCTTTACTTAAGACAGAATAAAAACAAACTGTGACATTTCGGGGTCTCCCCCTTAATCATACATGTTTCACAATATGTCTCATACAACCTTTTAAATGCAAAGTGGCGCCAATTTCACAATTACTGATCCACTATTGCCATCTGCTGGACTTTTAGTTTTAATCTTAAATTGATTCAAATTTTTAACAGTAGCCAAATACCTTAGTAAATTGTATTTTAATTTTACATAATAACAACATGCTGAGTGCCTACCTGAGCTATTAGCAACTAAACTATACAAACATACTATTCCATAAATTTTACTTTAGTCATTCATGAAAAGACAGACAGATCATACTCCTTATTAAGGCCTTTGGGAATTAACGTTTCTAGCCTATATATCCACTCCATTTCTCTCTGTTTTAACACCTTTTCCCTATCCATGCCACTACGTTGTGGCCCTATGTGGTCTATTACTTGCCAAATTAGTTGACTGACGTGGTGTCCCTTTTCTTTGAAATATGAGAATAGGGGTGCCTCAAGATTTTTGCACCTAATGTTTGATCTGTGTTGGCTTAATCTGTCCCTTATTTGTTGTTTCCCCTAAGAAAATAATTGAACAAGGCCATTTGATTAAATAAATTACATATTTCAATTCACAGGTATAGTAGCAATTAATTTTGTATTTCCTTCCATTATGTGGATTAAAAAAAGACTCTACCTTAAAATGCATGTCTGTCAAAATAACTAAAATAAGGGGGCAGTCTTCAGAGGCTTAGATACAAGGTAATCACAGATGTAAAAAGTATATTAATATAACTGTGTTGGTTATGCAAAACTTGGGAATGGGTAAAAAAGGGATTATCTATCTTTTTAAACAATACAAATTCTGGTGTAAAATGTCCCTTTAATACTTTTTGCCCTGTTCAGAACATAAATATCTTTTGGCTTGTTATTTACAATGGGTGGCAGCTCTAGATTAGTATATTGTTATTTTCAACAGATGCGCACACTTACACTATTACGTATGTGAAGCAATAGCAATAAGTAAACGAATAAGAAAAGAACATCGTGAAATAAACATTTGTTACAAATCAATAGACGTTTTATATACTGATGATATAACAAGACATAAAAATAGCTTTACAATGATAGTTCTCTCGGATTCACACTTATCCCCTTGTAAACAAGGGTAAACGTTACCTAATTATTAATATATGCATCAGAATGAAAGCTGTGTTATCTTTTACACTCTGAAAGATTTAAGGCTGTGACACACTGCAAGCGATGCGGCGCGAGGCAAAGCAGCTGCTTTGCTCCGCGTCGCATCGCTTCTGAAGTTCAAATATTTCATCTCTGAGTGCTTAGCTACGCGACCTGACGCAGCAGAGTGCTCAGAGATGAAAAGGCAAGACACACTGAGCGCGCACAGCTGCATCTACATGCTGCGCGTCGCTCTGCTTGCAGTGTGTCACAGCCTTTAGATTTATCAAGGCGAAGCTGTCTGTTATGTGGGGTTTAATTTCCTCTTGTTATGCAAAAAAATATAAAACAAATGAAAAGTTAATTGTTTGGGAAAATATATATTTTTTTATTTACATAAAAATGGGGGGTTATCTTCTTATACAGGTTTTAGCATCTCAGAATAGCACACAGATTGACAGACTATGTGCTTCTATGTACAACAAATATTTAAATTTGTAGAAGATAATAGACTTTTTTAACCTGATGCATTGATGAAATATACTTGATTAATGTCATCAAACAATTGTTACATGTAATATATATTCTTTTTTATTCAAGTCAAAAACTATAATAAAACTTCCTCTGTGTGTTGAACCTAAAAAAAATAAAAACGATGTATGTTAGCAACAATACCATTTTCAACTTAAAAATGAAACTTTTGAAAGTGATGCAGCATAGCTGTAAAAAGCTGACTAGAAAATATCACCAGAACATCTCTATGTAAAAAAGGAAGATATTTTACCTCAAAAAGTCCTAAGTATTCACACCCCATTATAAAGGACTTTAAGCATCAAATCATTATGCCTGTCCCAGGACTTGCAAGGGAGTGAGCCTCATGCACACTCATGTTATTTCCCTATTCAGTTTAACCCCTTAACGACACACGTTGTACAGGGTACGTCATACAAAAATTGGTCTTTAAAGACCAACGACGCACCCTGTTCGTCGTTAGGGTTTTAAAGCTGCTGGAAGCGATCCTGATCGACTCCAGCCGCTTTAAAGGTATTGCCATGATGCCTCGATATTGAGGCATCACTGCAATACCTTTTTTTGCACACCAATGCAGAGAGAGCCACTCTGTGGCCCTCTCTGCATCGGCTAGCGATGGTGCCGATCGTTGGTGGGTGGGAGCCATTGCTGGGAGGTGGGGGGGGCGTCCCATTACTGGTAAGCAGTGGGGAAATGGCTGTCGGGTGCGCACGCGATCTGTTAAAAATAGGTTAGTTAAGTGGTGGGAAAGAGTGGTGGGTGGCAGAGGAGTGGGGGGGATTCAAAAGGGATCTGGGAGGGGGTAGGGTATGAAAGAGGCCGCTACACTACAGAAAAAGTAGGTATTTAAAAAAAAAGTCAAATTTGTTTGCAAAGTGGGTACTGGCAGACAGCTGTCAGTACCCAAAATGGTGGCAAATAGTTAGTGGGTGGAGGGTGAGAAAGCTCTTTGGGGTGGGGATCAGGGAGGTTGGGGGCTAGGGGGGGATCCTTCACAGCAGAATATATATATATATATATATATATATATATATATATATATATATATATATATATATATATATATAAAATTGTTGTTTTTTTTAACTATTTTTTTTTTTTTTTAAAGCCTTTTATTTTAGTACTGGCAGGCTTGCTGCCAGTACTTAAAATGGCGGGGACAATTGTGGGGTGGGGGAGGAAAGAGAGCTGTGTGGGAGGGATCAGGGGGTGGGATGTGTGAGGTGGGAGGCTTATCTCTACACTAAAGCTAAAATTAACCCTTCAAGCTTCCTACAATCTACCTAATTAACCCCATAACTGCTGGGCATAATATAAGTGTGGTGCGCAGCAGCATTTAGCGGCCTTCTAATTACCAAAAAGCAATGCTAAAGCCATATACGTCTACTATTTCTGAACAAAGGGGATCCCAGAGAAGCATTTACAACCATTTGTCATAATTGCACAAGTTGTTTGTAAATAATTTCAGAAAGAAACCTAAAGTTTGTAAAAAAGTTTGTGAAAAAGTGAACAATTGTTATTATTTGATCGCATTTGGCAGTGAAATAGTGGCATGAAATATACCAAAATGGCCCTAGATCACTACTTTGGGTTGTCTACTAAAAAGAAATATATTCATGTCAAGGGATATTCAGGGATTCCTGACAGATATCAGTGTTACAATTTAAATATCTCTAATTTTGAAATAAAATGGTTTGATAATACCAAAGTGCTACTTGTACTTATTGAAACTATTTAGCATGGGTGTTTTTTGGTGGTTGTAGATGTGTAACAGATTTTGGGGGTCAAATTTAGAAAAAGTGTTTTTTTTCCATTTTTTCATCATATTTTATAATATTTTTTATGGTAATTTATAAGATATGATGAAAATAATGGTATCTTTAGAAAGTCCATTTAATGGCGAGAAAACGGTATATAATATGTGTGGGTACAGTAAATGAGTAAGAGGAAAACTACAGCTAAACACAAACACCGCAGAAATGTAAAAATAGCCCTGGTCCTTAAGAGAAGGAAATTGAAAAATGGTCTTGTCCTTAAAGGAACATGAAACCCAAAAAATGTCTTTCATGATTCAGATAGAGAATACAATTTTAAACCACTTTTTAATTTACTTCCATTATCTAATCTGTTTTATTCTCTTGGTATCATTTGTTGAAGGAGCAGCAGTTCACTACTGGTTTCTAACTGAACACATGGGTGAGCCAATGACAATCAGTTTATATATGCAGCCACCAATCAACAGCTAGAACCTAGGTTCTCTGCTGCACATGAACTTGCCTAGATAAACATTTCAGCAAAGGATAACAAAAGAAAGAAGCAAATTAAATAATAGAAGTAAATTGGAAAGTTGTTTGAAATTGTATTCTCTATCTGAATCATAAAAGAAAATTTTTGGGTTTCATGTACCTTTAAGGAGTTAAGGAAGTTTACTATGAAATCTCATGAGATCAAAGTAAAAAAAAATCATGACCTCAGCACTGCTGATGCTGATTGGCTGCTGTATATTTCTTCCTTCTTTCTTTCCTCCCTTCCTTTTTTTTTACCTGCAGCTGGGCAGTAACTGAAAAATATTTTTTTACAGAGCAGTTACTCTGGGGAGCTAAGGAAATTGTGAGGTAACATATTTCCTTTTTTTACATAGAGATGTTCAGGTGATATTTTCCTATCAGCTTCTTACAGTTATACTGCATCACTTTCAAGTTATTTAACATATGAGTATTATGTCCCATTAACAACCCAAGTCACACTCTACTATGTGCATACATTTTGGTGGAATATGTGATTAAGTCTTTCATAATAAAGTACTTGATGGTTTGCTATAACTTCGCAAAAGAACTGTAATACAGACCCATGAATCTTTAAATCATCACGGAATCAACAGCCGGTACCTTTTCTGTAAGCACACAGATCCAGCTTTAGATTAGCAAGCTATAAACAGCTTCTTGCTAAGCTGTTTTTGAAAGACGAAGGCTATTATGTGAAATCCAGGATAAATTGTATTTTTTTATTTTTGTGGCAACAATGAAAAGTTTTTGATAAATCTGGCTAAACTGGTGACTAAAATGTACATTGGAATTTTTTTTTATTAAAACATGTTTGATTGATTTGAAATAATATTTGTTCTAAAAACAAAACATTCATAACATGTGGAGTTAACACAACGTTTAATGTTGTTGTTTTTATAAAAATAGGTGAGTTTTAGGCATTTAACAATTACACTTAAAGGGTCGGTTTTCCTTATTATTTTCTGCCCTTTAATGGGCCAGAGTACAAGTGGCATGCTAATGTTTTACTGCTCATAAGGGCTAAGTGTGTTCAAGTAAAAAAAAGGGTGCTGTTGGACTAGCACTGGTATTACAAGTTGAAAGAAAAAAGTTAGAGCGAGCAAAATTCTCAGACGTGCTAACTTCAGGACTTTGGATTTCACAACCGCGCTAACTTCCTCTCCCCATAGACTTCTATGGGGCACGCTAAAGAAAACCTTTTCCTTTTATTGCTTGTGCACTAACCCAAAATTCCGCCTGTAAATTCACCTTACACATCGGGGAATAGCATAAACCACGCCGGCAGTTCATAAACCACCGTAAGTCAGATAAACTGGCAATATCCATAAATGTGTGGAAATACCCATTTCTAAAGTCGCCAGGGAATTACAGCAGTTTAGAACCTGCCAGAGCGTAATAAAAACACCAAAAAAATCCTACATCACCCGGAAAAGTCTAACCCGCCTCCCAAAAATAAACCCAACATGTAAAAACCCCTATATCCACCATCACCCCACATCGCAAATACTTATAAATGTTTTAACCTCTAAGCCGCCACCCCCCAAAACGCAATATACCTTAATAAACTATTAGTCCCTAATCAGCCATTCACCCACATTGCAATCTACCTAATAAATGTATTAACCCCTAAACCACCATCCTCCCACAATGCAATATAACTAATTACCATATTAACCCCAATCCGCCATTCCCCCACAAGGCATTAAACCTAATTAACCTATTAACCCCTAAACCACCACCCCCCACAATGCAAATAAAAAATGTATTCACTAAGCCCTGTAACCTAACACCCCCTAAATTAACCCCAATAAGATAAACTAAAAAAATCCTAAATTAAAAAAAAACTAAAAAAAAAACTAACATTACTTAAAAAAAGCATGAAGGATCCTCTTCGTACGATCGTTGCTGCACACTGAGGATTGAATGCAAGGTACCCATATTATATTTGGGGTATCTTGCATTCTTATTGGCTGAAAATTTCAAATAAGCCAATGGGATGAGAGCTACTGAAATCCTATTGGCTGTTCAAATCAGCCAATAAAATTTCAGTAGCACTCATCCTATTCGGTAGCTCTCATCCTATTGGCTGATTGTCCTTTTAAGGGCAATGCCCACACTAATGCCCCTTTAGGGGCAATGGGTAGCTTAGGTTTTTTTAGTGTTAGGTTTTTTATTTTGGGGGTTTTGGTGGGTGGGTTAATACATTTATTAAGTAGTTTGCGTTGTGAGGGATGGCGGTTTAGGGGTTAATCACTTTATTAGGTATTTTGCGTTGCGGGGGGTTGGCGGTTTAGGGGTATATAGGTTAATTAGATATTTTGCGATGTGGGGGTTGGTGGATTAGGGGTTAATAGATTTTATTTAGTTATTACGGTGGGGGGATGACATTTAACAGGTAGATATTGCGCATGTGTTAGCTATTAGTTAGAACTTCCAGGGAGTTATGGTACTCATATATTCATCGCAAGGCTTGCTGCGCCTGCCTATGTGTGGCGAGGTGAAAAAAGGAATAACATTCTCCATTTTCACCACGTAAGTCCTTGTGCTGAATATATGAAACTGATTTGCGACGTGGTTCTATGTTAGTTTATGGGAGTAAAATTAGCGAGCGACGGGTGAAATATACGTGCAGCATTTATATGCGGCGCCATATATGTGATAGCAATACCGGACTAAAAACTGGCGATGCCGCATATGTAATCTCGCCCCTGAAGTGTAAAGTAATATAAAATTCAAAGCACAAAGTGTAGGTGTAACAAAACTCTCATATCATGCAGAGATATTGCAGTGATGGAGAGTTCTGCCTTTTTTTATTATTCCGTGAGTTCAGACCCTGTGAAGTCTGCACTACAATTTCTCTCCAAACTGGAGAATCCTTTTATCATCAGGCTCAAAGTATTGGCATGTGAGTAAGCAGTAATAAAAAATTAGACATATAATATAATGAGGTATTCCCTACCTACAAGATCAACTCATGGAATTGGAGTGTTTTTCCAGTTAGCAAAAACAGCTATTTCATTCACAAAATATACTTAAAGGAACAGTTTCCCATTCATTTTAAACTCTGCAGCTGATATAACAAGTAATTGGAAACACATTAAGGAGAAACCAATGTTACAATAGACTGTCTATTTAATAAAAAGTTATTATTTCTAATCTCTGTCTTTTAGTTCAACATAGAGAGTACAACACTGAAGTTAGTACAGTTGCATAATTTCCCACCATTTTGCCATAAAAACAGGGCTAGATTACAAGTGGAGCAATATTGTTAGCACGAGGAGCATAAAGGGGAAGTGGCGCATAGTTAAATTACCGTGAATTTGTTTATGAAAACGCATGGTAATTTACGCTGCCCATATTTTCTATGGGCAATGTTGAGCAACAATGTCTGTATTACAAGTTAAAAGTAAATGCGATCGATCAAACGCAATTGAATTTATCACTCAAAAAGTTTGCGTAAAGAGTTTGGCCGGAGGAAACAGTTGTACTCTATTAATCCCTTAACTGTCAGACCCTCACATCTCAAACTTCCCCTCTTAACTATTAACCCCTAAACTGCCACAACCCCATTATAAACTACCCCTCTACATTATTAACCACTAAACTGCCACAGCCTTATCTCAAAATACCTCACTACACTATTAACCCATAAACCGCCACAATCCCCATAGTAAAATAACCCTCTACACTTTTAAACCCCATACATTTCCACAACCACCATTGAAAATTACCTCTCTGCACTATTAACCCCTAAACTGCCACAACCCCATCGCAAAATGCCCACTTACATCAAAACCCCCTAACCAGCTAACACCCCTAACCTAACACCCCCTAGGTAACCCAAAAAAATAACCTAACTGTACCTGAAAAAAAACTAATGTTTCATTAAAAAAGCTACCATTGCAGGAAAGAAAAAACAAATTACCAAGAATAAAAAAAGTTATGCCTATTATAAAACTAAACACCCCAAAATAAAAAAAAACCTATACTAATACTAAACTATTAAACTATAGTAATAGCTCTTAGAAGGGCTTTTTGAAGGGCATTGCCCTAAAGTGATTTAGCTCTTTTTCACAAAAATAAATACTACCCCATTCTACAAACTCCCCCAAACAAAAACTAAAAAAATCTACTCTAAAAATTGTCCTTAGAAGGGCATTTAGCTCTTTTTTCTGCCCCCCAAAAAACATAATTTATGTAAGAACTTACCTGATAAATTAATTTATTTCATATTGGCAAGAGTCCATGAGCTAGTGACGTATGGGATATACAATCCTACCAGGAGAGGCAAAGTTTCCCAAACCTCAAAATACCTATAAATAAACCCCTCACCACACCCACAATTCAGTTTAATGAATAGCCAAGTAGTGGGGTGATAAAAAAGGAGTAAAAAGCATGAACAAAGAATTTGGAAATAATTGTGCTTTATACAAAAAAAATCATAACCACCATAAAAAAGGGTGGGCCTCATGGACTCTTGCCAATATGAAAGAAATTAATTTATCAGGTATGTTCTTACATAAATTATGTTTTCTTTCATGTAATTGGCAAGAGTCCATGAGCTAGTGACGTATGGGATAACAATACTCAAGATGTGGAACTCCACGCAAGAGTCACTAGAGAGGGATAAAATAAAAACAGCAATTTTTCGCTGAAAAAAATTAATCCACAACCCAAAATATACGTTTATTCTCATAAATGAAAAGAAAAACTTAAAACATAAGCAGAAGAATCAAACTGAAACAGCTGCCTAAAGAACATTTCTACCAAAAACTGCTTCCGAAGAAACAAATACATCAAAACGGTAGAATTTAGTAAATGTATGCAAAGAAGACCAAGTTTGCTTTGCAAATCTGATCAACTGAAGCTTCATTCTTAAAAGCCCACGAAGTGGAGACTGATCTAGTAGAATGAGCTGTAATTCTCTGAGGCGGGGCTTGACCCAACTCCAAATAAGCTTGATGAATCAAAAGCTTTAACCACAAAGCCAAGGAAACAGCAGAAGCCTTTTGACCTTTCCTAGAACCAGAAAAGATAACAAATAGACTAGAAGTCTTCCTGAAATCTTTAGTAGCTTCAACATAATATTTCAAAGCTCTTACCACATCCAAAGAATGTAAGGATCTCTCCAAAGAATTGTTAGGATAAGGACACAAGGAAGGGACAACAATTTCTCTATTAATGTTGTTAGAATTCACAGCCTTAGGTAAGAATTTAAATGAAGTCTGCAAAACTTATCCTGATGAAAAAACAGAAAAGGAGATTCACAAGAAAAAGCAGATAATTCAGAAACTCTTCTAGCAAAAGAGATGGCCAAAAGGAACAACACTTTCCAAGAAAGTAGTTTAATGTCCAAAGAATGCATAGGCTCAAAAAGAGGATCCTGTAATGCCTTCAAAACCAAATTAGGACTCCAAGAAAGAGAGATTGATTTAATGACAGGCTTGATATGAACCAAATCTGTACAAAACAGTGAATATCAGGAAGCTTAGCAATCTTTCTGTGAAATAAAACAGAATGAGCAGAGATTTGTCCCTTCAAGGAACTTGCAGACAAAACCTTATCCAAACCATTCTGAAGAAAATGTAAAATTCTAGGAATTCTGAAAGAATGCCAAGAGAATTTATGAGAAGAACACCATGAAATATAAGTCTTCCAAACTCAATAATAAATCTTTATAGAAACAGATTTACGCGCCTGTAACATAGTATTAATCACTGAGTCAGAGAAACCTCTACAGGGAGTGCAGAATTATTAGGCAAATGAGTATTTTGACCACATCATCCTCTTTATGCATGTTGTCTTACTCCAAGCTGTATAGGCTCGAAAGCCTACTACCAATTAAGCATATTAGGTGATGTGCATCTCTGTAATGAGAAGGGGTGTGGTCTAATGACATCAACACCCTATATCAGGTGTGCATAATTATTAGGCAACTTCCTTTCCTTTGGCAAAATGGGTCAAAAGAAGGACTTGACAGGCTCAGAAAAGTCAAAAATAGTGAGATATCTTGCAGAGGGATGCAGCACTCTTAAAATTGCAAAGCTTCTGAAGCGTGATCATCGAACAATCAAGCGTTTCATTCAAAATAGTCAACAGGGTCGCAAGAAGCGTGTGGAAAAACCAAGGCGCAAAATAACTGCCCATGAACTGAGAAAAGTCAAGCGTGCAGCTGCCAAGATGCCACTTGCCACCAGTTTGGCCATATTTCAGAGCTGCAACATCACTGGAGTGCCCAAAAGCACAAGGTGTGCAATACTCAGAGACATGGCCAAGGTAAGAAAGGCTGAAAGACGACCACCACTGAACAAGACACACAGGCTGAAACGTCAAGACTGGGCCAAGAAATATCTCAAGACTGATTTTTCTAAGGTTTTATGGACTGATGAAATGAGAGTGAGTCTTGATGGGCCAGATGGATGGGCCCGTGGCTGGATTGGTAAAGGGCAGAGAGCTCCAGTCCGACTCAGACGCCAGCAAGGTGGAGGTGGAGTACTGGTTTGGGCTGGTATCATCAAAGATGAGCTTGTGGGGCCTTTTCGGGTTGAGGATGGAGTCAAGCTCAACTCCCAGTCCGACTGCCAGTTTCTGGAAGACAATTTCTTCAAGCAGTGGTACAGGAAGAAGTCTGGATCCTTCAAGAAAAACATGATTTTCATGCAGGACAATGCTCCATCACACGCGTCCAAGTACTCCACAGCATGGCTGGCAAGAAAGGGTATAAAAGAAGAAAATCTAATGACATGGCCTCCTTGTTCACCTGATCTGAACCCCATTGAGAACCTGTGGTCCATCATCAAATGTGAGATTTACAAGGAGGGAAAACAGTACACCTCTCTGAACAGTGTCTGGGAGGCTGTGGTTGCTGCTGCACGCAATGTTGATGGTGAACAGATCAAATCACTGACAGAATCCATGGATGGCAGGCTTTTGAGTGCCCTTGCAAAGAAAGGTAGCTATATTGGTCACTGATATGTTTTTGTTTTGTTTTTGAATGTCAGAAATGTATATTTGTGAATGTTGAGATGTTATATTGGTTTCACTGGTAAAAATAAATAATTGAAATGGGTATATATTTGTTTTTTGTTAAGTTGCTTAATAATTATGCACAGTAATAGTCACCTGCACACACAGATATCGCCCTAAAAGAGCTATAACTAAAAACAAACTAAAAACTACTTCCAAAACTATTCAGCTTTGATATTAATGAGTTTTTTTGGGTTCATTGAGAACATGGTTGTTGTTCAATAATAAAATTAATCCTCAAAAATACAACTTGCCTAATAATTCTGCACTCCCTGTATGACTAAGCACTAGGCGTTCAATTTCCATACCTTCAAATTTAATGATTTGAGATCCTGATGGAAAAACGGACATTGAGACAGACGGTCCAGCCTTAATGGAAGTGGCCAAGGTTGGCAACTGGACATCCGAACAAGATCCGCATACCAAAACCTGTGAGGCCATGCTGGAGCCACCAGCAACACAAACAATTGCTCCATGATGATTTTGGAGATCAGTCTTGGAAGAAGAACTAGAGGCGGGAAAATATAAGCAGGTTGATAACACCAACGAAGTGTCAACGCATTCCACTGCTTCCGCCTGAGGATCCCTGGACCTGGACAGGTACCTGGGAAGTTTCTTGTTTAGATGAGAGGCCATCAGATCTATTTCTGGAAGACCCCACATCTGAACAATCTGAGAAAACACATCTGGATGGAGGGACCACTTCCCCCAGATGTAAAGTCTGACCGCTGAGATAATCCGCTTCCCAATTGTCTATACCTGGGATATGAATCGCAGAAATTAGACAGGAGCTGGATTCCACCCAAACAAGTATCCGGGATACTTCCTTCATAGCTTGGGGACTGTGAGTCCCACCCTGATGATTGACATATGCCACAGTTGTGATATTGTCTGTCTGAAAACAAATGAACAGTTCTCTCTTCAACAGAGGCCAAATCTGAAGAGCCCTGAAAATCGCACAGAGTTCCAAAATATTGATTGGTAATCTCGCCTTTTGAGATTTCCAAACCCCTTGTGCTGTCAGAGATCCCTAAAGAGCTCCCCAACCTGAAAGACTCACATCTTTTGTGATCACAGTCTAGGTTGGACGAACAAAAGAGGCCCCTAGAACTATACGATGGTGATTTAACCACCAAGTCAGAGATAGTCGAACATTGGGATTTAAGGATATTAATTGTGATATACTTGTATAATCCCTGCATCATTGGTTCAGCATACAAAGCTGGAGAGGTCTCATATGAAAATGAGCAAAGGGGATCCGATGCTGCAGACCTAAAACTTCCATGCACATAGCTACTGAAGGGAATGACTGAGACTGAAGGTTCCGACAGGCGGAAACATTTTAAACATCTCTTATCTGTTAGAGACAGAGTCATGGACACTGAATCTATCTGGAAACCTAAAAAGGTGACCCTTGTCTGAGGAATCAAAGAACTTTTTGGTAAATTGACCCTCCAACCATGTTTTCAAAGAAACAACACTAGTTGATTCGTGTGAGATTCTGCAGAATGTAAAGACTGAGCTAGTACCAAGATACCGTTCAAATAAGGAAACACTGCAATACCCTGCTCTCTGATTACAGAGAGTAGGGCACCGAGAACCTTTGAAAAGATTATTGGAGCTGTCACTAGGCCAAAAGGAAGAGCAACAAATTGGTAATGCTTGTCTAGAAAAGAGAATCTCAGAAACTGATAATGATCTGGATGAATCGGAATATGAAGATATGCATCCTGTAAGTCTATTGTGGACATATAATGCCCGTGCTGAACAAAGGTAGAATAGTCCTTATAGTCACCATTTTGAAATTTGGTACACTTACATAACAATTCAAAATTTTCAGATCCAGGACTGGTCAGAAAGAATTTTCTTTCTTTGGGACAATGAATAGATTTGAATAAAACCCCATACCCTGTTCCTGAAATGGAACCGGCATGATTACCCCTGAAAACTCCAGATCTGAAACACACTTCAGGAAAGCCTGAGCCTTTACTGGATTTGCTGGGATGCGTGAGTGAAAAAATCTTGTCACAGGAGGTTTTACTCTGAATCCTATTCGGTACCCCTGAGAGACAATACTCAGAATCCATTGATTTTGGACAGAATTAGTCCAAACATCCTTGAAAAATCTTAATCTGCTCCCTACCAGCTGAGCTGGAATGAGGGCCACACCTTCATGCGGACTTGGGGGCTGGCTTTGGTTTCTTAAATGGCTTGGATTTATTCCAGCTCGAAGAAGGTTTACAACTGGAAACAGATTCCTCGGGGGAAGGATTAGGTTTCTGTTCCTTAATTTGTGGAAAGGAACGAAAACTGTTAGAAGTTTTAGATTTACCCTTAGGTCTTTTATCCTGAGGCAAAAAAACTCCCTTCCCCCCAGTGACAGTTGAAATAAATAACATTACCTTGGAAAGAAAGAGATAGCAATCTAGACTTAGAAGCCATGTCAGCATTCCAAGATTTAAGCCACAAAGCCCTTCTAGCTAAAATATCTTAAGACATAGATTTAACATAAATTTTTATGATATCAAAAATTAGACATGTGCATGGCGAAAAAAATTCGGTTCGGTACGGATCGATTCTGATTTTTTCGCATTTCAGTTTGAATTTGAATAAATTCGGCTGAATTCGATGCGATTCGGTTCGGAAATTCGGAATTTCGGTAGGTGTTAGGTGGGATTATACTAGTATTATGTACTGTATATTAGGTGTAACCCATTACAGAGTGATATAACCTAATATACTGTACAATACTAGTGTAATCCATGGCCATCCGAATCTACAAATAAATCTGAATAAATCCGAAAGTATTCGGATTTATTCAGTAGATTCAGTACTAATTTAATTCAGAAATTCGAATCGATCCGAATCCCGAATTTTACGAATTCGGCCGAATTTCTGAATTGATCCGAAACGAATTGCACATATCTATCAAAAATGGTATCACAAATAAAATGATTAGCATGTTGAAGCAAGTGAACAATGCTAGACAAATCAGAATCCAATTCTTGTTGCGCTAAATTTTCCAACCAAAAAGTTGATGCAGCTGCAACATCAGCCAAAGAAATTGCAGGCCTGAGAAGATGACCAGAATATAAATAGGCTTGACTTAGATAAGATTCAAGTTTCCTATCTAAAGGATCTTTAAAAGAAGTACTATCTTCCATAGGAATAGTAGTACGTTTAGCAAGAGTAGAGATAGCCCCATCAACTTTGGGGATCTTTTACCAAAACTCCAATGTAACTGCTGGCAAAGGATACAATTTTTTAAACCTTGAAGAAGGAATAATAGAAGTACCAGGCCTATTCCATTCCTTAGAAATCATATCAGAAATATCATCAGGAACTGGAAAAACCTCTGAAGTAACCACAGGAGGTTTATAAACGGAATTTAAACGTTTACTAGTTTTAGTATCAGGAGGACTAGTTTCCTCAATATCCAATGTAATCAACACTTCTTTTAACAAAGAACGAATATACTCCATTTTAAATAAATAAGTAGATTTGTCAGTGTCAATATCTGAGGAAGGATCTTCTAAAACAGATAGATCCTCATTAGAGGAGGATAATTCAGTATGTTGTCGGTCATTTGAAATTTCATCAACTTTATGAGATGTTTTAAAAGACCTTTTACGTTTATTAGAAGGCGGGATGGCAGACAAAGCCTTCTGAATAGAATCAGCAATAAAATCTTTTAGATTCACAGGTATATCTTGTACATTAGATGTTGAAGGAACAGCAACAGCCAATGTACTGTTACTGATGGACACATTTTCTGCATATAAAAGTTTATCATCACAACTATTACAAACCACAGCTGGAGATATAGGGGCCTATTTATCAAGCCGTCAACTTTGCTGCATTCGCCGGCACCAATACACTTGCCTGACATCGCCTAACATCGCTGCCATGAACCTGAATACGCTCTCCATATTTAACAAAAAGCTGTCAAAAAGCTGCGCACCAAGTTTGGGGCGATGAGCAGAGGACTGTTGTTAACTAACAGTCATCGATCTCGCTGCTATTCGGCTTTTTCACAGCTTTATTTGTATACTGTCACTAAACACCGCCACTATACGAAACTGTTTAACCCCTATCCCGCCACTCCCGGGGCCCACCGCCACCTACATTATGTTATTAACCCCTAATCTGCTGCCCCCTACACCGCCGCCACCTACATTATGTTATTAACCCCTATCCCGCGGCTCACGGAGCCTACCACAAGTAAATAAAGTTATTAATCCCTAAAACGCCAGCCCCTACATCACCATAAACTAAATTAAGCTATTAACCCCTAAATCTAACAACCCTCTAACTTTACATTAATATTGCAACATCCCTATCTTATAATAAATTAAAACTTACCTCTAGAATTAAAATAAATTATATTAAACTATTAACCCCTTAATGACCGGACCATTTTTCAATTTTCTTACCCTTAATGACAATGGCTATTTTTACATTTCTGCAGTGTTTGTGTTTAGCTGTAATTTCCCTCTTACTCATTTACTGTACACACACATATTATATACCGTTTTTCTCGCCATTAAATGGACTTTCTAAAGATACCATTATTTTCATCATGTCTTATAATTTACTAAAAAAAAAATAATAAAATATGAGGAAAAAATGGAAAAAAACACACTTTTTCTAACTTTGACCCCCAAAATCTGTTACACATCTACAATCACCAAAAAACACCCATGCTAAATAGTTTCTAAATTTTGTCCTGAGTTTAGAAATACCCAATGTTAACATGTTCTTTTCTTTTTTTGCAATTTATGGGGCAATAAATACAAGTAGCACTTCGCTATTTCCAAACCACTTTTTTCAAAATTAGCGCTAGTTACATTGGAACCCTGATATCCCTTGACATGTATATATTTTTTTTTAGAAGACAACCCAAAGTATTGATCTAGGCCCATTTTGGTATATTTCATGCCACCATTTCACCGCCAAATGCGATAAAAAAAAAAAAGTTCACTTTTTCACAATATTTGTCACAAACTTTAGGTTTCCCACTGAAATTATTTACAAACAGCTTCTGCAATTATGCCACAAATGGTTGTAAATGCTTCTCTGGGATCCCCTTTTTTCAGAAATAGCAGATTTATATGGCTTTGGGGTTGCTTTTTGGTAATTAGAAGGCCGCTAAATGCTGCTGCGCACCACACGTGTTTTATGCCCAGGAGTGTAGGGGTTAATTAGGGAGCTTGTAGGGAGCTTGTAGGGTTAATTTTAGCTTTAGTGTAGTGTAGTAGACAACCCCAAGTATTGATCTAGGCCCATTTTGGTATATTTTATGCCACCATTTCACCGCCAAATGCGAGCAAATAAAAAAAAACTTCACATTTTTCACAATTTTAGGTTTCTCACTGAAATTATTTACAAACAGCTTGTGCTATTATGGCAGAAATTGTTGTAAAAGCTTCTCTGGGATCCCCTTTGTTCAGAAATAGCAGACTTATATGGCTTTGGCGTTCCTTTTTGGTAATTAGAAGGCCGCTAAATGCTGCTGCGCACCACACGTTAATTATGCCCAGCAGTGAAGGGGTTAAATTAGGTAGCTTGTAGGGAGTTTGCAGGGTTAATTTTAGAGATCAGCCTCCCACCTGACACATCCCACCCCCTTATCCCTCCCAAACAGCTCTCTTCCCTCCCCCACCCCACAATTGTTCCCGCCATCTTAAGTACTGGCAGAAAGTCTGCCAGTACTAAATAAAGGAGTTTTTTTTTTTTTTTAAATAAAAATAATAAAATATTTTAGCTGTGATGGACCACTGCCTTAGCCCCAACCTCCCTGATCCCCCCTCCAGCTCTCTAACCCTCTCCCCTACCTAATTACCGCCATCTTGGGTACTGGCAGCTGTCTGCCAATACCCAGTTTGGCCCGAAAAACCCCCCAAAAAGTATTTTTATTTTATTTTTAACTTTAAGACTATTTCTGTAGTGTAGCAGCCCCCCCCAATACCCCCACCCCTCCCCCTCCCATATCCTTTTATATTTCAAAAAAAAAAATTTCTCCCTTTTTTGCCCTCATTCATTGGTGTCAGTGTGGATAATGTGTGCACGTGCACGTGCGCACCGTGCACGTGAGCACCGTGCACGCGCACCGTGAACACTCACATGCACGTTCACGTGCACACGCATCCCCTCGTGCACGCGCACGCGCATCGTGCACGAGCGCACGCACCTTCACACCCAGATAGTGGACACTGGCAGTCTGGCACTATCGCTACCGGTGCAGAGAGGGCCACAGAGTGGCTCTCTTTGCATCGGAGGCTTGTAAAGTGGTATTGCAGGATGCCTCCATATCGAGGCATCACTGCAATACCCTCAGAGCTGCTGGAAGCATTTGTGATGGCTTCCAGCACTCTGTTAGACAACTGACGTACCAGGTACATCCATTGTCATTAACTGCTAGTTTTTGCATGACGTACCTGGTACGTCAGTTGTCATTAAGGGGTTAAATAACCTACCCTAGTATACTAATATTACATTAAACTATATTAAATTAATCATTAATCTACCCTAACTTTTATACTAAAATTACATTAAACTACAAATTAAATTAACTATATTATATATTTAAACACCTAACCCTACTCAAATAATTAAAATCTACACTAAAAAATTACTAATTTACAAAAAACTAACAACTAAGTTACAAAAAATAGCAAACCCTAAGTTACACAAAAAAATAAACACTAAGTTACAAAAAATAAAAAAGAGATTATCAAAGATTTAAACTAATTACACCTAATCTAAGGGCCCTATGAAAATAAAAAAGCCCCCTCAAAATAAAAAAAACCCTAACCTACAATAAACTACAAATAGCCCTTAAAAGGGCCTTTTGCGGGGTATTGCCCCAAAGAAATCAGCTCTTTTACCTGTAAAAAAAATACAAATACCCCCCAACAGTAAAATCCACCACCCACACACCAACCCCCCCAAATAAAACCCTAACTAAAAAACCTAAATTCCCCATTGCCCTGAAAAGGGCATTTGGATGGGCATAACCCTTAAAAGGGCATTTAGCTCTATTGCAGCCCAAACCCTAATCTAAAACTAAAACCCACCCAATAAACCCTTAAAAAATCCTAACACTAACCCCAGAAGATCGACTTACAGTTTTGAAGATCCGACATCCATCCTCCAAGAAGCCGGCAGAAGTCTTTATTCAAGCGGCCAAAGTCTTCCTCCAAGGCCACAGAGGTCTTCACCCAGACGGGATCTTCTAACTTCATCCATCCGGCATGGAGCAGCTCCATCTTCAAGACATCCGACGCGGAACATCCTCTTCAATGGACGGCTTCTTCGGAATGAAGGTTCCTTTAAATTACATCATCCAAGATGGCGTCCCTTAGATTCCGATTGGCTGATAGAATTCTATCAGCCAATCGGAATTAAGGTTGAAAAAATCCTATTGGCTGTTGCAATCAGCCAATAGGATTGAGCTTGCATTCTATTGGCTGATTGGAACAGCCAATAGAATGCAAGCTTAATCCTACTGGCTGATTGGATCAGCCAATAGGATTGAAGTTCAATCCTATTGGCTGATTGCAACAGCAAAACAGAATTTATGCTTACCTGATAAATTACTTTCTCCAACGGTGTGTCCGGTCCACGGCGTCATCCATTACTTGTGGGATATTCTCCTCCCCCACAGGGAAAGGCAAGGAGAGCACACAGCAAGAGCTGTCCATATAGTCCCTCCCAGGCTCCGCCCCCCCAGTCATTCGACCGATGGTTAGGAGAAAAAAGGAGAAACTATAGGGTGCCGTGGTGACTGTAGTGTATAGAGAAAGAAATTTTTCAAACCTGATTAAAAAACCAGGGCGGGCCGTGGACCGGACACACCGTTGGAGAAAGTAATTTATCAGGTAAGCATAAATTCTGTTTTCTCCAACATTGGTGTGTCCAGTCCACGGCGTCATCCATTACTTGTGGGAACCAATACCAAAGCTTTAGGACACGGATGAAGGGAGGGAGCAAATCAGGTTACCTAAACAGAAGGCACCACGGCTTGCAAAACCTTTCTCCCAAAAATAGCCTCCGAAGAAGCAAGAGTATCTAAATTTGTAGAATTTGGCAAAAGTGTGCAGAGACAACCAAGTCGCTGCCTTACATATCTGATCAACAGAAGCCTCGTTCTTGAAGGCCCATGTGGAAGCCACAGCCCTAGAAGAGTGAGCTGTGATTCGTTCAGGAGGCTGCCGTCCGGCAGTCTCATAAGCCAATCGGATAATGCTTTTCAGCCAGAAAGAAAGAAAGAGAGGTAGCAGTAGCTTTTTGTCCTCTCCTCTTACCAGAATAAATGACAAACAAAGAAGAAGTTTGTCTGAAATCCTTTGTTACTTTTAAATAGAACTTTAAAGCACAGACTACATCTAAATTGTGTAACAAACGTTCCTTCTTTGAAACTGGGTTCGGACACAAAGAAGGGACAACTATTTCCTGGTTAATATTCTTGTTGGAAACAACTTTTGGAAGAAAACCAGGCTTGGTACGCAAAACAACCTTATCTGAATGGAACACCAGATAGGGTGGATCACACTGCAAAGCAGATAATTCAGAAACTCTTCTAGCAGAAGAATAGCAACCAAAAACAGAACTTTCCAAGATAGTAACTTGATATCTATGGAATGTAAGGATTCAAATGGAACCCCTTGAAGAACTGAAAAAACTAAATTTAGACTCCAGGGAGGAGTCAAAGGTCTGTAAACAGGCTTGATTCTGACCAAAGCCTTTACAAAAGCTTGTACATCTGGCACAGCTGCCAGTCGTTTGTGTAACAAGACAGATTAAGCAGAAATCTGTCCCTTTAGAGAACTCGCTGACCATCCCTTATCCAAACCTTCTTGGAGAAAGGAGAGGATCCTGGGAATTTTAATCCATGAGAATCCCTTGGATTCACACCAACAGATATATCTTTTCCATATTTTATGGTAAATCCTTCTAGTCACAGGTCTTCTGGCTTGGACCAGAGTATCTATCACTGAATCTGAAAACCCGCGCTTGGATAAAATCAAGCGTTTCCAAGCAGTCAGCTGTAGAGAAACTAGATTTGGATGTTCGAATAGACCTTGTACTAGAAGATCCTGTCTCAAAGGTAGCTTCCCTGGTGGAGCCGATGACATATTCACCAGGTCTGAATACCAAGTCCTGCGTGGCCACGCAGGAGCTATCAGAATCACTGAGGCCTTCTCCTGTTTGATCCTGGCTACAAGCCTGGGAAGGAGAGGGAATTGTGGAAACGCATAAGCTAGGTTGAACGACCAAGGCGTCGCTAATGCATCCACTAGAGTCGCCTTGGGATCCCTGGATCTGGACCCGTAGCAAGGAACCTTGAAGTTCTGATGAGACGCCATCAGATCCATGTCTGGAATGCCCCATAATTGAGTCAACTGGGCAAAAACCTCCGGGTGGAGTTCCCAGTCCCCCGGATGGAAAGTCTGATGACTCAGATAATCCGCCTCCCAGTTGTCTACTCCTGGGATGTGAATTGCAGATAGATGGCAGGATTGATCCTCCGCCCTTTTGATGATCTTGGATACCTCTCTCATCGCCAAGGAACTCTTTGTTCCTCCCTGATGGTTGATGTAAGCTACAGTCGTCATGTTGTCTGACTGGAATCTTATGAATCCGACCTTCGCTAGTTGAGGCCAAGCCCGGAGAGCATTGAATATCGCTCTCAGTTCCAGGAAGTTTATCGGGAGAAGAGACTCTTCCCGAGACCATAGACCCTGAGCTTTCAGGGAATCCCAGACCGCGCCCCAGCCTAATAGACTGGCGTCGGTCGTGACAATGACCCACTCTGACCTGCGGAAACTCAGTCCCTGAGACAGGTGATCCTGTGACAACCACCAACGGAGTGAGTCTCTGGTCATCTGGTCTACTTGAATCTTTGGAGACAAGTCTGTATAGTCTTGAGCATGCACAGTTGTAATGGTCTTAGATGAATTCGAGCAAAAGGAACTATGTCCATTGCTGCAACCATCAACCCTACTACTTCCATGCACTGAGCTATGGAAGGCTGCAGAATAGAGTGAAGAACTTGACAAGCGTTTAGAGCTTTGACTTTCTGACCTTTGTCAGGAAGATCTTAATTTTTAAAGAATCTATTATCGTTCCCAAGAAGGAAACTCTTGTCAACAGAGACAGGGAACTCTTTTCTACGTTCACCTTCCACCCGTGAGATCTGAGAAAGGCTAGAACAATGTCTGTATGAGCCTTTGCTTTGGAACGAGACAACGTTTGGATTAGAATGTCGTCCAGATAAGGTGCCACTGCAATACCCCTTGGTCTTAGAACCGCTAGAAGGGACCCTAGCACCTTTGTGAAAATCCTTGGAGCAGTGGCTAGCCTGAATGGGAGAGCCACGAACTGGTAATGCTTGTCCAGAAAGGCGAACCTTAGGAACTGATGATGATCTTTGTGGATAGGAATATATAGATATGCATCCTTTAAATCCACGGTAGTCATAGAATGGCCCTCCTGGATTGTAGATAAAATTGTTCTAATAGTTTCCATTTTGAACGATGGAACTCTGAGAAATTTGTTTAGAATTTTTAAATCCAGAATTGGTCTGAAAGTTCCCTCTTTTTTGGGAACTACAAACAGATTTGAGTAAAACCCCTGACCTTGTTCCACAGTTGGAACTGGGTGTATCACTCCCATCTTTAACAGGTCTTCTACACAATGTAAGAATGCCTGTCTCTTTATTTGGTTTAAAGATAAGTGAGACATGTGGAACCTTCCCCTTGGGGGTAGTTCCTTGAATTCCAGAAGATAACCCTGAGAGACTATTTCTAGTGCTCAGGGATCCTGAACATCTCTTGCCCAAGCCTGAGCGAAGAGAGAGAGTCTGCCCCTGTCAGGAACCTAGCTCCTTCTAGGACCCAGCGGAATCCTTCAAGCAACAAACTTGCAGCTTGCCTTTAAAAACCACCCCAAATCAATTCTCTTTGCTTAGTAATTTGGAGTATAAGGCTACCCTATTTACCTGAGCCTAACTACTTTGAATAACTTGTTTTCTGAACTTTTTTCCCTCACAGGAACTTTTTGATACTTTGTTCAACTTTAACTGGAATTCATCCAAACAACTGCAGTGTTCATTAACTTAGGAGCTGACATGCAATCAATTGAATGAACTGCCTGAACCAAACTGCAAGTATTATTCTATGTGTTCTAATGCTTTGTTACTTGGAGAACTTTCACTGTGTAGTTTGTATTTAAAGGAGAGTTACCACAGAACTTGTCACTGAAAATCTGGCTTTAACCCTTATTGAAACATCCTGACTGCAGATTAATAAACAACACAGCTTCCACAGTGAAACTGGAACTTCCACAGAACAGGCTGTGCATTCATTACAGCTCTGCCACACTACAAGTGCAACACAAGACAAGGTACAAGTAATCTCTGCAAATAAAATAGCAATACTGCATGAGCATATGTATAACTGTTAACAGAACCTGGTTACTAGTTAAATATTTATGTGTTACACTGCATAAGACTCTGAGAGTTAATAGAACCATTACTACACCTGCAACTTAAGAACTAAAGCTAACTTAATATTGAGAACAATTTCTACAAATCCTATTCAAGTTTGCTTAACCCTAACTGCATAATCTGGGGTGTGGCAAAATAAACCACTAAACTATCACTATTAGGTGAGAATATCACTAAGCCATAGTGATATTCCTTTACAATAGTGAAACAAAACAATTATTAATAAATTAAGATCTGTGAATTGTGTTCCATCGTTAACTTTATATTTGTAGCCTGACATATTACTAAGCCTTAAAAATGGAGCCACCAGATCTACCACAGATAGTTTACAACCTCTCCCAAAAGGTTGATCAGCTTGCTCAGGCGGTTCATGATTTACAAATTGAAAATCAGTCTTTAAGGGGAATTATAAGAGACTCACTTACTACTCATACTGCACCACCTCAGCAAACACCTGAACCTTCAGTTTCACTACCAGAGCTCTTTTCTGGAAACAGGAAGCAGTATAGGCAGTTTAAGAATTCATGTCATTTACTTTATAATCTACGACCTCGCAGTTATCCCACAGAGAGGATCAAGGTATTCAGTACTATTTCATTCCTGAGGGGTGAGCCAAGAATCTGGGCTGACAATCTGTGCGAACATAATGACCCAGTGCTAGGATCCCTTTCTGATTTTTTCACATGTATGGATGATCTTTTTCACGACACTGATGTACAAATGTCCGCTGAAGCCTCCATGAGGAACCTTAAGCAAGCCAAGAGACCCGTGGAGGAGTACATCACGGAATTCAAATTATACGCAGCTGATTCGGAATGGAGTCAGATTGCACTTCGAAACCAGTTCCGTTTAGGCCTCTCGGAGAGCTTGAAAGATGAAATCGCCAGGATAGAACTCCCAAAAACCCTAGAAGGAATGATGAATGCTGCAAAACAATTGGATCGCAGACTGCGAGAAAGGAAGGCTGAAAGGTTTTCTGCAGATGTCCGACCAAAACCTTCTATCTATTCCCCACCTCAACCAACCCAACATAGTAAACAAACAGCTGTTCCCATGGAGATCGGAATAGCCCGTGGTCCTTTAACAACAGAAGAAAGATACCGCAGGAAGAGTAATAATCTGTGCATGTATTGCGCCAATCCTACACATTCAGTCCAGGAGTGTCCCATTTTACAGAAAAACAAGAAATGTAAGTTCAAAGTTACAAGTTCTTTATTAAACACCACTAAAACTAAAACTTATTGCATGTTAACTCTCTCCATACAGTGGGACCAAGATCAGCTGACTACTGAAGCCATCATAGACTCGGGAGCTTATGGATGCTTTATTGATTATAATGTTGTAAAGCAAAATAAAATACCCCTTATAAAAAAGCATACTCCATTTTCTTTTCATATGATTGACGGTTCAGAACCTAAAACTGGCCCTATCACACACCATACCACACCGTTAACAGTTACTACAGCAGGACACACAGAACACCTCTCATTTGATGTTGTCTCATCACCACATTTCCCAGTGGTTTTGGGTATTAGTTGGCTCAAATTACATAATCCAGTTATCCACTGGTCACTATCTTCCATAAGATTTGATTCAGTCTATTGTAAAACAACATGTTTCCACAAACATGTTCTACTCCAGACCGAAATAGCTACAGAAAAACCTGAGTTGCAAATTCCTTCACCTTATGCAGATTTCAAGGATGTATTCAGTAAAGTAGAAGCTGAGAACTTGCCTCCTCATCGTGCATACGATTGTCCAATACAACTTCAACCTGGTTCTTCCATCCCTTATGGACACTTGTACCCTCTCTGCAAGCCAGAATTGGATCATTTAAAGGAGTATCTCGAAGAAAATTTACGGAAAGGATTTATCAGAGCATCAACATCACCAGCAGGTGCCGGAATTTTTTTTGTGCGGAATAAGGATTCATCATTACGTCCCATAATCGATTACAGAGAACTCAACAAACGCACAATAAAAAATCGTTACCCACTCCCATTAATCCCAGAACTAATCGAAAGGTTATCTGAGGCAACTATATACACGAAACTCGATTTAAGGGGAGCCTATAACTTAGTGAGGATAAAAGAAGGACACGAATGGTTGACCGCATTCAGGACAAGGTATGGCCTTTATGAGTACCTTGTCATGCCGTTTGGACTGTGCAACGCACCCGCCACTTTTCAACACTTCATAAACGATGTGTTCAGAGATCTCTTAGACATCTGTCTTGTGATATACCTAGACGATATTTTGATTTATTCTAAAAATGAAACAGAACACAAAACACACGTGCGATGGGTACTGTCTAGGCTCCGAGAGCATAAACTGTATGCTAAGTTGGAGAAATGCATATTCCATACCAAGCATGTGTCATTCCTTGGATATGATATCTCACCAACAGGTATCACTATGCAAAAACAAAAAGTAGACGCTGTCAAAAATTGGTTAATACCCAAGTCCAGAAAGGAACTCCAAAAATTCCTAGGTTTTGCAAACTACTATAGGAAATTCATTAGAAACTTTTCCAAGATAGCAAAACCACTGACGAAATTAACCAGCATTAACTCATCTTATAACTGGGATCCAGACGCTAATTCAGCTTTTGAATATTTAAAGGATAGTTTTACATCAGCACCCATTCTAAGATTTCCGAACCCCGAACACCACTATGTGTTGGAAGTTGATTCCTCTGATTTTGCCTTAGGCTCAGTTCTCTCTCAACAGGAAACACCAAACGATCCCATCCATCCAGTTTCTTACTTCTCACAGATGATGTCAACAGCTGAAAGAAATTATTCCATAGGAGATAAAGAACTCCTCGCAATAAAAAGATCACTGGAACACTGGAGGCATCTTCTCGAAGGTACCAAGTTTCCTATTACCATTTTCACTGATCACAGGAACCTACTTTATTTAGAAAACAACAAAACTCTTTCAGCAAGACAGGTCCGTTGGAGTTTATTCTTCTCGCGCTTCAACTTCAATATTGTATATAGACCTGCCTCCAGGAATGGTAAAGCAGATGCTCTGTCTCGCCTACCTGAGAAACCTAAAACAACAACCCAAAATACCACTATCTTACCTACCGAATGTTTTGTAGCTCTAACCACCGATGTGATAACCGAAATCAAACGTCATTGTCTCAAGGAGCCGGAGCTACCTCACTCTTCTGTACATAAGATTGATGACCTGTACTACCATGAAGGGAAATTATACATTCCCAAAGCATTGCGAATAAATTTGCTCAAGTTATACCATGACTCTCCATTAGCCGGACACCCAGGAATTTACCGAACCTTGGAACAGCTTTCACGGGATTGTTGGTGGCCAAAAATGAAAGAATCCATCCGAGACTATATCTTAACTTGTGCCATTTGTGCCACTTCGAAATCCGAAAGAAGAGCTCCGTATGGATTATTAACTCCATTACCAGTACCGAAGAGACCCTGGTACCATCTATCGATGGATTTCATAGTGGATTTACCTGAATCAAATAAACAGACAACAATCCTAGTGGTCATAGATATATTTACTAAGATGGCCCATTTTGTGCCGTATCACAAAGTACCGACATCCTCTGAGACAGCACATTTATTCATAGATAACATACTCAAGCTACATGGGTTACCAAAGATAATAACCACTGATAGAGGAACACAATTCACCTCACATTTCTGGACAAAACTTTGTGACTTAACACAGATCGATCATCGTTTCTCGACATCATTTCACCCTCAGACCAATGGTCAATCAGAGAGACTGAATCAATGGCTGGAACAATATCTTCGGTGCTATTGTTCCTACCATCAAGAACATTGGATGAACTTCCTCTCCATGGCTGAATTTGCCTATAACAATGCTGTAAACTCATCTACAAAATCTACACCATTTTATGCAAATTATGCCTACCATCCAACAATATCTTTCATTGCAACAGACACCTTAAATTCACCCTTAATCGATGATCTACATGATTCCTTACAAGACAATTTCCGCTTTATTGAGGAGAACATAAAAAATGCTCAGCTCACTCAAAAGCATTATTACGACCTCAAGAGAAGACCACCACCTATATACGCCATAGGTGATCTCGTTTGGCTATCCACCAAAAACATGAAATTACAGATACCGAGTAAGAAACTCTCGGGTCTGTTCATAGGACCATTCCCTATAGTTAGAATTGTCAATGAAAACGCAATGACTCTTAAATTACCTGATAGTATTAAGGTCCACCCCACATTTCATGTGTCACTATTGAAACCATACAGAGCCACTCGTCACTCTCAACTCATTCTTCCACCACCTCCTCAGGCACTGGATCCAGACGAATATGAAGTGCATTCCCTGCTGGATTCCAGGTTCCATAGAGGTGCATTACAATATCTGGTACGCTGGAAAAATTATTCAGCTGATGACGACACATGGGAACCTGCAACCAATCTTAGAGCTCAACGGCTGGTCACTCTCTTCCATCGCAGAAATCCAAATCGTCCCAGACCGGCAACTGTGGGACCGTTGCCCTGAGTGGGGGGTCATGTCAGGAACCTAGCTCCTTCTAGGACCCAGCGGAATCCTTCAAGCAACAAACTTGCAGCTTGCCTTTAAAAACCACCCCAAATCAATTCTCTTTGCTTAGTAATTTGGAGTATAAGGCTACCCTATTTACCTGAGCCTAACTACTTTGAATAACTTGTTTTCTGAACTTTTTTCCCTCACAGGAACTTTTTGATACTTTGTTCAACTTTAACTGGAATTCATCCAAACAACTGCAGTGTTCATTAACTTAGGAGCTGACATGCAATCAATTGAATGAACTGCCTGAACCAAACTGCAAGTATTATTCTATGTGTTCTAATGCTTTGTTACTTGGAGAACTTTCACTGTGTAGTTTGTATTTAAAGGAGAGTTACCACAGAACTTGTCACTGAAAATCTGGCTTTAACCCTTATTGAAACATCCTGACTGCAGATTAATAAACAACACAGCTTCCACAGTGAAACTGGAACTTCCACAGAACAGGCTGTGCATTCATTACAGCTCTGCCACACTACAAGTGCAACACAAGACAAGGTACAAGTAATCTCTGCAAATAAAATAGCAATACTGCATGAGCATATGTATAACTGTTAACAGAACCTGGTTACTAGTTAAATATTTATGTGTTACACTGCATAAGACTCTGAGAGTTAATAGAACCATTACTACACCTGCAACTTAAGAACTAAAGCTAACTTAATATTGAGAACAATTTCTACAAATCCTATTCAAGTTTGCTTAACCCTAACTGCATAATCTGGGGTGTGGCAAAATAAACCACTAAACTATCACTATTAGGTGAGAATATCACTAAGCCATAGTGATATTCCTTTACAATAGTGAAACAAAACAATTATTAATAAATTAAGATCTGTGAATTGTGTTCCATCGTTAACTTTATATTTGTAGCCTGACAGCCCCCTACAATATCCGGTCCTGGATCGGGGGCTACCCCTTCATGCTGTTTTGGTAGCAGCAGCAGGCTTCTTGGCCTGTTTACCTTTATTCCAGCCTTGCATTGGTTTCCAAGCTGGTTTAGTCTGGGAAGCGTTACCCTCTTGTCTAGAGGCTGCCGAGTTAGAAGCCGGTCCATTCCTGAATTGCGAAAGGAACGAAAATTGGACTTATTCTTAGCCTTGAAAGGCCTATTCTGTGGGAGGGCATGGGCCCTTCCCCCAGTGATGTCTGAAATAATTTCTTTCAATTTTGGCCCAAAAAGGGTCTTACCTTTGAAAGGGATATTAAGCAATTTTGTCTTGGAAGATACATCCGCCGACCAAGACTTTAGCCAGAGCGCTCTGCGCGCCACAATTGCAAACCCTGAATATTTTGCCGCTAATCTCGCTAACTGCGAAGCGGCGTCTGAAATAAAGGAATTAGCTAACTTAAGTGCGTGAATTCTGTCCATGACTTCTTCATACGGAGTCTCCCTACTGAGCGACTTTTCCAGTTCCTCGAACCAGAACCACGCCGATGTAGTGACAGGAATAATGCACGAAGGAGGTAACCTTGCTGTACAAAAATCTTTTTAGGCAAAACCTCCAATTTTTATCCATAGGATCTATGAAAGCACAATTGTCCTCAATGGGAATGGTTGTGCGTTTGGCTAGTGTAGAAACCGCCCCCTCGACCTTAGGGACTGTTTGCCATATGTCCTTCCTGGGGTCAACCATAGGGAGCAATTTCTTAAATATAGGAGGGACAAAAGGTATGCCTGGCTTCTCCCACAATTATCACACATATTTGAAGGGGGAACCACATTGGCTACCATACATACAGAACATGATCTATCTGAAGGTACAGACATGTTAAACAGGCTTAAACTGGTTAATAAAGCACAAAAACCGTTTTAAAACAAAACCGTTACTGTCTCTTTAAATGTTAAACAGGGCACACTTTATTACTGAATATGTGAAAAACTATGAAGGAATTATCCAATCTTTACCAAATTTTCACCACAGTGTCTTAATACATTCAAAGTATTGCACCCCAATTTTCAAGCTGTTAACCCTTAAAATGTTGAAACCGGAGCCGTTTACAATTTTAACCCCCTTACAGTCCCAGCCACAGCCTTTGCTGCGACTTCACAAATCCCAGGGGGGTATAAGATACCAAATGAAGCCTTCTAGGAATGTTTTTAGTGGATTCCAGACCCTCACACATGCAGCTGCATGTACTGTACTCAAAAGTAACTGCGCAATAATGGCGCGAAAATGAGGCTCTGCCTACTATAGAGAAAGGCCCTTCCTGACTGGGAAGGTGTCTAAACAAGTGCCTGGTGCTAAAAACGTTCCCCAATGTTATAAAAGTGTGAAATTCAACTTTAAACTGCATATAATACTTAAATGAAGCAATCGATTTAGCCCCTAAAAGTGTCTACCAGTTTATAGCCCATAATAAGCCCTTTATTCTGTTTGATCTTTGACTAAGAAAATGGCTTACCGATCCCCATGAGGGAAAAATGACAGCCTTCCAGCATTACACAGTCTTGTTAGAAAAATGGCTAGTTATACCTTGAG
The DNA here is from genome assembly GCF_027579735.1 of Bombina bombina. NCBI lineage: Eukaryota > Metazoa > Chordata > Amphibia > Anura > Bombinatoridae > Bombina > Bombina bombina. Next base: position 1,012,265,541 of record NC_069501.1, on the reverse strand, counting down.
CAGAAAAGTCTGCAAACTGTTCCCCCCAACTGAAGTTCTCTCATCTCAACAGTCCTGTGTGGGAACAGCAATTGATTTTAGTTACTGCTGCTAAAATTATACACCTCTTTTAAACAGAACTCTTCATCTCTTTCTGTTTCAGAGTAAATAGTACATACCAGCACTATTTTAAAATAACAAACTCTTGATAGAAGAATAAAAAACTACAACTAAACACCACAAACTCCTCACCATCCCCGAGGAGATGCTACTTGTTCAGAGCGGCAAGGAGAATGACTGGGGGGGCGGAGCCTGGGAGGGACTATATGGACAGCTCTTGCTGTGTGCTCTCCTTGCCTTTCCCTGTGGGGGAGGAGAATATCCCACAAGTAATGGATGACGCCGTGGACCGGACACACCAATGTTGGAGAAATAGGATTTTTTCAACCTTAATTCCGATTGGCTGAAAGGGGCTGGAAAAAAGAAGAGCAGACCCCCCCCCCCATTTCCCTGCATATGAAAAGACAGATAACATAAACAAGCAGGAGTCTGTAAACGCACATATACATCTGACACTGTGGGGCTTGATTAGGAGTCTGAAAATCTGAATAATGTTATTTAAAAAAAAAAAGAAAAACTATACAGTTTAACAATAATACTACCGAATGGGCTATATAAATGGTTAATCTAAAAAAACATCTATGCCAAGAAAAATCTAGTGAACAATGTCCCTTTAATAATGCTGGTGATTAAGTTCCCTCTAGTGGTATAAATAGATGGAATATGTGTTTGTTTAGAACAACTAAGGGCCCGATGTAAGCATCGTTACAATCACGCTATGTTATTTATGGATCTGCCTCGCAATTGCCGTGGGAATTCTCTGAAGGGTTGAAATCAGTGTTCGAACGCAGTCTTGCCAAAAGGCGTTTAATATACTCCATTGCCATCTACAGTGATGGTGTAATGTAATGTAAATGATACCTTTAGAAAGTATTGAATGGAAATACAATTTACATGTGTCAACCAAAATTCAACCTCTTTTGTTACAATCTAATTGTGAAACTATTACATGAATAATAAACCTAAGTAAGATGGGGGTTGTGGGTATATTGTACATGTGTATGTATTATACTGTAAAATAGTATATTATGTATTTAAATACATTTTTTTAATTTTTAAAATTTGACGATTTCTTTTCTTTTTTGGAAGATTTTGTGTACAGAATATTGATATTCCATAGAAAACATTAGCCGCATTTTTTTGTTTTATAGTACTCAATATTTTTCAATTTGCTCTATGTAAAACTTACTTTTTGGCACTTATAGCTTTTTTTAACATATTGGGCCAGATTATGAGTGGAGCGCTAACAGTTACGCGAGAGTCAAAAGGGGTTTATCGCGGGTGTTTACGCTCATCGTGATTACAGTATTACAAGTTGAAAGTAAACGCAATCTCTTGAGCACAATTTTGATTTGCGCTAGAATGATTACTGCATCCTAAGAGCTCTGGTTAACTGTTTCGCCAAACAAAAAAGTTGCACAAAACACATCAAAAATACATTGCATAGTACACTTACGCTCATAATAACACCATCAAATAAAAATTATTATTAAAAAAAATTGTTATAAGGGCTCAAAGATATTAGGTCTCAGGTGTTAGAAAAAAAAGGCAGACAAAAGGCTTAAGCATAGGCACACATACATATACATGTCTAAAGATGGATATGTACGTGTATATATATATATATATATATATATATATATATATATATATATATATATAAAACGCAATAAAGGAAGCACTCGCGGCGACTTGAAAAATAGTATTTTTAATTCATAATCCGGTTACATTTCGGAGATGTTATCTCCGTCCTCAGGTCTGAGGATGGAGATAACATCTCCGAAATGTAACCGGATTGTGTATTAAAAATACAATTTTTCAAGTCCGGCGAGTGCTTCCTTTATTGCGTTACATGTGGATACCTTGATATGCACCCCGGGCAGGATACTTCTGTATAACGTGTGTGCAGAGCCCTTGGGACATTTTTGTATATATATATATATATATATATATATATATATATATATACGTATATTTATATATAAATATAGATGTCTATGTATTTACAGACATATAAACACATAAATACATATGTACACACATATATATATATATATATATATATATATAAAGTGCATTGGAGCCCTTTGCAGTTAAGTAGATGAAAACATGTTAAAGCATATTTATGCAATATTTATATTTAATAAAGTAATGTACTGTGTATTTACTGTAAATATTTCGCATTCCAATGTTCTGGACATTGCCGAATATGTTCTAAGTATTTCTAAATTGATATTCCTATATATATCTGTATATATCTATACCTATATCTTAATCATCTTTATTTATAGGTATAGAAATACATTGTACCAAAATACCATCAGCTAAATGTAGATAAATGTATTTATGAATAAATATAACATTGGTATGTAAAGTATTCATATTTTCATGTCAGGTTGGTGCACATGAGAATATGCAATCAGGTTTGCACGCGAGTTGGGTGTTAGGTTTATTCCACTTTTTTTGATCTATGGGGGAATACATGAAAGCGCACAAGATATTCTAAGGGATTTCTGCGCTCATCAGGTCATAATCCGAGCGCAACCCGAGTAACACAAAAGCTTACTTCTAGCGCAGTTAATGTTCAAGCAGGAGCGTTAAATAACGCTACACTCTTTTATTTTTATAGCTGCAATAAGTTCATACTGTACTGAACGTGTTTAGTTCTAAGATCGTAACCGCACTGTACCAAACGTGTTCTATATTAATAACATGCAATATTAGAAGTAAACGTGTTCTATATTAATAACGTGCAATATTAGAAGTAAACGAGTTCTATATTAATAACGTGCAATATTAGAAGTAAACGTGTTCTATATTAATAACGTGCAATATTAGAAGTAAACGTGTTCTATATTAATAACGTGCAATATTAGAAGTAAACGAGTTCTATATTAATAACGTGCAATATTAGAAGTAAACGAGTTCTATATTAATAACGTGCAATATTAGAAGTAAACGTGTTCTATATTAATAACGTGCAATATTAGAAATAAACGAGTTCTATATTAATAACATGCAATATTAGAAGTAAACGAGTTCTATATTAATAACGTGCAATATTAGAAGTAAACGAGTTCTATATTAATAACGTGCAATATTAGAAGTAAACGAGTTCTATATTAATAACGTGCAATATTAGAAGCAAACGTGTTCTATATTAATAACGTGCAATATTAGAAGTAAACCTGTTCTATATTAATAACGTGCAATATTAGAAGTAAACAAGTTCTATATTAATAACGTGCAATATTAGAAGTAAACGAGTTCTATATTAATAACATGCAATATTAGAAGTAAACGTGTTCTATATTAATAACGTGCAATATTAGAAGTAAACGAGTTCTATATTAATAACGTGCAATATTAGAAGTAAACGAGTTCTATATTAATAACGTGCAATATTAGAAGCAAAAGAGTTCTATATTAATAACGTGCAATATTAGAAGTAAACGAGTTCTATATTAATAACGTGCAATATTAGAAGTAAACGAGTTCTATATTAATAACGTGCAATATTAGAAGTAAACGAGTTCTATATTAATAACGTGCAATATTAGAAGTAAACGAGTTCTATATTAATAACGTGCAATATTAGAAGTAAACGTGTTCTATATTAATAACGTGCAATATTAGAAGTAAACGTGTTCTATATTAATAACGTGCAATATTAGAAGTAAACGAGTTCTATATTAACAACGTGCAATATTAGAAGTAAACGTGTTCTATATTAACAACGTGCAATATTAGAAGTAAACGTGTTCTATATTAATAACGTGCAATATTAGAAGCAAACGTGTTCTATATTAATAACATGCAATATTAGAAGTAAACCTGTTCAGTACTGTGTAAACTTACTGTGATACATTTCTAATATTATGATCGCACTCTACCAAACGCGTTTTATTTTATAAAACACCTTTGGTATAGTGCGATTGCAATTTTAGAAATGCATATATCTATTATTTCAACTGTTACTAAGCAGAAACCACTTTTGTCATTTAGTGAACGCTCATTCTGTGCTGTGTAAAAATGCTCTGAAAACAAACTCCCTCTACACTGCCGAGATCCTCATTCACTGGAAATATTATGATTATTGAACATACAGCAAAACCTATTGTTTCTCCTCTGGGCTGCAAGGTTCAGCCAACTTTTTTAATAAAAATTTTGCTCTGGCAGACAAATAATGATACTAGAGGTAATGAAATGAGCATCACTCGCAGATCTGACAATCTTTGATACATTGGGCCCAAAAGGCCCATCTTTTTTTTATATTGTTTTCCTAAATAAAAGATTATAGTGCTCCTATCATTTTCTTTTTTCTCTTAATGCCGCAGTTTTGGCTTAACTTAAACGGTTTCTCTGCATAGTCCTTAGAAAACGTAATTAAAAGTCCAAAGTGTTATTGAATGTTTAGTACAAAGACCATGGCAATACGATCTGATGCGTTTCCTGTGACTTAAGCTCACTTCTTCTGAGATCTGACATGAACTTTGGATGTGCTCTAACTTTCAATTTTACTGTTATCATACAGCTAGATTTAGAGTTTTGTCGGTAAAGACCCGCGTAGCTAACGCTGCTTTTTTTCCAGCGCACCCTTAAGACAACGCTGGTATTTAGAGTTGTCTGAGTGGCTGCGTTAGGCTCAGAAAAGGGAGAGTTGAGCATAATTTAGCTCCACTTCAACCCTCAATACCAGCGTTGCTTACGGTAGCGGTAAGCTGGAAAAACGTGCTCATGCACGATATCTCCATAGGAAACAATGGTGCTGAGCTGGAAAAAAGCAGCGTTCAGCTCCTAACGCAGCCCCATTTTTTCCTATGGTGAAACACTCTCTAAGTCTGCACCTAACACCCTAACATGAACCCTCAGTCTTAACACCCCTAACCTTACACTTATTAACCCCTAATCTGCCGCCCCTGCTATCTCTGACACCTGCATTATACTATTAACCCCTAATCTGCCGCTCCGGACACCGCCGCAACCTACATTATAGCTATGAACCCCTAATCTGCTGCCCCTAACACCGCCGACACCTATATTATATTTATTAACCCCTAATCTGCCCCCCCAATGTCGCCGCTACCTAACTACAATTATTAACCCCTAATTTGCCCTCCCTAACATCGCCGCCACCTACCTACAATTATTAACCCCTAATCTCCCGCCCGCAACGTCGCCGCTACTATAATAAATGTATTAACCCCTAAACCTAAGTCTAACACTAACCCTAACACCCCCCTAACTTAAATATAATTTAAATTAAACAAATTAAATTTACTATAATTAAATAAATAATTCTTATTTAAAACTAAATACTTACCTGTAAAATAAACCATAAGATAGCTACAATATAACTAATAGTTACATTGTAGCTATTTTAGGATTTATATTTATTTTACAGGCAACTTTGTATTTATTTTAGCTAGGTACAATAGCTATTAAATAGTTATTAACTATTTAATAGCTATCTAGTTAAAATAATTACAAAATTACCTGTAAAATAAATCCTAACCTAAGTTACAATTAAACCTAACACTACACTATCATAAAATTAATTAAATAAATTAACTACAATTAAATACAATTACATTTAATTAAATAAACTAATCTATAATACAAAAAAAACACTAAATTACAGAAAATAAACAAATATTACAAGAAGTTTAAACTAATTACACCTAATCTAAGCCCCTAATAAAATAAAAAAGCCCCCCAAAATAAAAAAATGCCCTACCCTATTCTAAATTACAAAGTAATCAGCTCTTTTACCAGCCCTTAAAAGGGCTTTTTGCGGGGCATTGCCCCCAAGTAATCAGCTCTTTTACCTGTAAAATAAAATACAACCCCCCCCAACATTAAAACCCACCACCCACATACCCCTACTCTAACCCACCCAATCCCCCCTTAAAAAACTTAACACTAACCCCCTGAAGATCTCCCTACCTTGAGCCGTCTTCACCCAGCCGAGCCGAATTCTTCATCCAATCCGGGCGATGTAGTCCTCCATCCAGGCGAAGTCTTGATCCAAGCGACAAAGAAGAGGTCCTCCATCCTGGCGATGTCTTCCTCCAAGCGGCATCTTCTATCGTCTTTCTTCCGGCTCCATCTTCAGACCACCGACGCGGAACATCCACCTTCCCCGACGGACTAACGATGAATGACGGTTCCTTTAAGGGACATCATCCAAGATGTTGTCCCTCAAATTCCGATTGGCTGATAGGATTCTATCAGCCAATCGGAATTAAGGTAGGAAAAATCTGATTGGCTGATTCAATCAGCCAATCAGATTGAGCTCGCATTCTATTGGCTTATTGGAACAGGCTGATTAGGGTTAGGTTTTTTTTAAGGGGGGATTGGGTGGGTTAGAGTAGGGGTATGTGGGTGGTGGGTTTTAATGTTGGGGGGGTTGTATTTTATTTTACAGATAAAAGAGCTGATTACTTGGGGGCAATGCCCCGCAAAAAGCCCTTTTAAGGGCTGGTAAAAGAGCTGATTACTTTGTAATTTAGAATAGGGTAGGACATTTTTTATTTTGGGGGGCTTTTTTATTTTATTAGGGGGCTTAGATTAGGTGTAATTTGTTTAAACTTCTTGTAATATTTTTTTATTTTCTGTAATTTAGTGTTTGTTTTTTGTATTATAGATTAGTTTATTTAATTAAATGTAATTGAATTTAATTGTAGTTAATTTATTTAATTAATTTAATGATAGTGTAGTGTTAGGTTTAATTGTAACTTAGGTTAGGATTTATTTTACAGGTAATTTTGTAATTATTTTAACTAGGTAGCTATTAAATAGTTAATAACTATTTAATAGCTATTGTACCTAGTTAAAATAAATACAAAGTTGCCTGTAAAATAAATATAAATCCTAAAATAGCTGCAATGTAACTATTAGTTATATTGTAGCTATCTTATGGTTTATTTTACAGGTAAGCATTTAGTTTTAAATAGAAATTATTTATTTAATTGTAGTAATTTTATGTTGTTTTATTTAAATTATATTTATGTTAGGGGGGTGTTAGGGTTAGATTTAGGTTTAGGGGTTAATACATTTATTATAGTAGCGGCGACATTGCGGGCGGGAGATTAGGGGTTAATAATTGTAGGTAGGTGGCGGCGATGTTAGGGAGGGCAGATTAGGGGTTAATAAAATTTACTATAGTGTTTGCATGCGGGTTTAGGGGTTAATACATTTATTATAGTGGTGGCGACCTCCGGTCGGCAGATTAAGGGTTAATAATTGTAGTTAGGTAGCAGCGACGTTTGGGGGGGACAGATTAGGGGGTTATAAGTAAAATGTAGGTGTCGGCGGTGTTAGGGGCAGCAGATTAGGGGTTCATAGCAATAATGTAGGTGGCGGCGGTGTCCAGTCGGCAGATTAGGGGTTAAAAAATTTTATAACAGTGTTTGCGATGTGGGGGGGCCTTGGTTTAGGGGTACATAGGTAGTTTATGGGTGTTAGTGTACTTTATAGCACAGTAGTTAAGAGCTTTATGTTCCCGCGTTAGCCCATAAAGCTCTTAACTACTGACTTTTTTTGCGGCTGGAGTCTTGTCGGTAGAGGGTCTACCGCTCACTTGTTCCAAGACTCCAAATACCAGCATTAGGCAAATCCCATAGAAAAGATAGGATACGCAATTGATTTAAAGGATTACTTTCTGTTATAATTTTTAAGCTAAACAACTAACATATTAAAGTTAATAAACATTAATTAAAACCTACTGACCTATATTTTCTCCAAAACGAAGTTTCATAACGTTCTAAAAGTTATATCTTTTATTCGCCGATGATGTCACGTTATCCTGCCCACTATTTTCAGCACTGTGTGTTCAAAATACTTAAACCAATAACTTTGTGTTTAAAGTGCCATTTTGAAACCTAGGTATTGTAAACGGATTGGTACAGAGCAAAGGATACCCACGGAGTGGGTTTGGAAAACAATTAAATTTGCAGACAAGATTTCTGATATACAGTAGAGATATGTTAATGAAATGCTATTGATAAAAAGCGTATTTGGGGTAGTTAGTTAGTAACAGGCATAGAAAATATTTACTTACAGTGGCCCTTTAAGGGGATCTGCTGTAGCCTCGAGTCACGGAAAGAAAGTGAGCGGTAGACCCTTTCCTGTATGACTCTAAATACCAGCGGGCAGTCAAAAGCAGCGTTAGGACCCCTTAACGCTGCTTTTGACGGCTAACGCAGAACTATAAATCTAGCCGATAGTATTTTTATGAATGAGCATACTTCTCTTGAAATTCTTTTATCCATTATTGAGTCAAATTTGTTAAATAATATACCTAAAAATGTTATCCAATGTTCAGCACAAAAAACACAAAAATGAATGATTAATGTACATTGCAATGTTGTAATGTTTTATGAATGGGACATGAAAACCAAATAATTTCTTTCGTGTTTCAGATAGAGCATATTTTCCATGCTACTTCAATTATCAAATTTGCTTCATTCTCTTGTTATCCTTTGTTGAAGGAGCAGCATTGCACTACTGGGAGCTAGCTGAACACTTCGGGTAAACCAATGACAACAAGGTAACATATATGTGAATCCACCAGTCAGCAGCAGCTAGCTCCCAGTATTGCATTGCTGCTCCTGAGTCTACCTAGGCATGTTTTTCAACAAAGGTTACAAAGTGAATAAAACAAATTATAAGTAAATTGGAAAGATTTTAATTAAAGATTTTGGTCCAGATTACGAGTGGAGCTCAAACGATTGCAAGCAAGCGATGTTGGGTTTTCGTGCCAGTAGGTTAAATTGCGCTCGTATTGCGAGATGAACGTGAATGCAATCGTGACCACAATAGCAATTTACGCTAGAATGATAACCACAAGCTAAGAGCTGTGGTTAAAGGGACACTCAAGTCAACATTAAACTTCATGATTCAGATAGAGCAGGCAATTTTAAACAACTTTCCAATTTACTTCCATTAAAAAAATGTGCACATTCTTTTAATATTTACACTTTTTGAGTCACCAACTCCTACTGAGCATGTGCAAGAATTCACAGCATATACGTATATGCATTTGTGATTGGCTGATGGCTCTCACATGATACAGGGGCAGTGGAAATAGGCATAACTTTGCAATTTATTTTAAAAAAATCTACTACTCATTTGAAGTTCAGACTAAGTGCTATTGCATTGTCTTCTTATCATGTATTTGTTGATTATGCAAATCTACTGTATTGACTGGTCCTTTAACTGTTTCGCGAAAATAAAGTGTCACAAAACACATAAAAATACATTACACTCATAATAACACCATCTATTAAAAATTATTAAAAAAAAATATTGCACAAAAAAGTTATAAAGGCTCAAAGATATGAGATCTTTAAAGGGACAGTCAAAATTAAACTTTCGTGATTTGGCTAGAGCATGCAATTTTAAACAACTTTCCAATTTATTTTTCTTATCAATTTTGCTTAGTTCCCTTGGTTAATAAAATAGTAATCCTTGGTAAGCTCGGGAGTGTGTCCACCAAATAGGATTGAGCTTGCATTCTATTGGCTGATTGGAACAGCCAATAGAATGCAAGCTCAATCCTATTGGCTGATTGCATCAGCCAATAAGATTTTTTCACCTTTAATTCCGATTGGCTGATAGAATTCTATCAGCCAATCAGAATTCAAGGGACACCATCTTGGATGACATCATTTAAAGGAACATTCATTCAGCAAGAAGACATCGATAGAAGAGGATGCTCCATGCCGGATGTCTTGAAGATGGAGCCGCTCCGTGCTGGATGGATGAAGATAGAAGATGCCGTCTGGATGAAGACTTCTGCGGGCTTGGATGAAGACTTCGGCTGCTTGGATGAAGACTTCTGCGGGCTTCAATGAGGACTTCTGCCGCTTCGTTGAAGATGGATGTCAGGTCTTCAAAACTGTAAGTGGATCTTCGGGGGTTAGTGTTAGGCTTTTATAAAGGTTTATTGGGTGGTTTTATTTTTAGATTAGGGGTTTGGGCAATTGAAAAAGAGCTAAATGCCCTTTTAAGGGCAATGCCCATACAAATGCCCTTTTCAGGGCAATGGGGAGCTTAAGTTTTTTAGTTAGTATTTTATTTGGGGGGTTGGTTGTGTGGGTGGTGGGTTTTACTGTTGGGGGGGTGTTTGTATTTTTTTTTTACAGGTTAAAGAGCTGATTTATTTGGGGCAATGCTCCGCAAAGGCCCTTTTAAGGGCTATTGGTAGTTTAGTTTAGGCTAGGGTTTTTTTTTTATTTTGGGGGGCTTTTTTATTTTGATAGGGCTATTAGATTAGGTGTAATTAGTTTAAATATCTGATAATGTCTTTTTTAATTTTGTGTAATTTAGTGGGGGTTTTTTGTTTGTATTTTAGGTAATTGTATTTAATTTAGGTAATTTATTTAATTGTAGTGTAAAGCTAGGTTTTATTGTAAGGCAGGTTAGGTTTTATTTTACAGGTAAATTTGTATTTATTTTAGCTAGGTAGTTAGTAAATAGTTAATAACTATTTAGTAACTATTCTACCTAGTTAAAATAAATACAAACTTGCCTGTAAAATAAAAATAAAACCTAAGCTAGCTACAATGTAACTATTAGTTATATTGTAGCTAGCTTAGGGTTTATTTTACAAGTAAGTATTTAGTTTTAAATCGGAATTATTTAGTTATTAATAGTAGGTTTTATTTAGATCTCTGTTAATTATATTTAAGTTAGGGGGTGTTAGGGTTAGACTTAGGTTTAGGGGTTAATAAATTTAGTATAGTGGCGGCGACTTTGGGGGCGACAGATTAGGGTTTAATAAATGAAGGTAGGTTGCGGCGATGTTAGGGGCGGCAGATTAGGGGTTAATAATATTTAACTAGTGTTTGCAAGGCGGGAGTGTGGCGGATTAGGGGTTAAAAGCTGACCTAGTTTAGTTCTACAGGAATTTGAACCTAGGTTTCTGGGTTCACAGCCCTGGGTTCTTGCTGTAAGACACTAGAGGGCTTTTGCTGAGTGCTTCCTTTACCCTGTGAACCGTTCTCCTTTGTATCTGCCTGCACCTGGTTTCTTTGGTGTGTTCCATCTGTAACAAACCTACTAGGGGCTTGATTGCAAGTGTAGCGCTAATTTTGCACACCCTTGTAAATGGGCAAGTTCACCTGTTTACGGGCGCAATAAATAACCAGTTATTACAAGTGGCTAACTATTGCTACTGCAAGCTCATGATAGCAATTAGCGCTCTGACATTTAACTAGAGATCAGATGCTCTAAGCTAGTGAGCTTTCAGTGTAACATTTGCTTTGTATGTCTTCTCCCAAGGAAATCACAGATGAGAGCAAATGAGCTTTATTTTTATTGCATTACGACCCCAGATTTTGATTGCAGATAAGAGTTAATAGAACTATTTGGCCATATTCTAGGCTTAATTAATCTCAGAATGAGTCTTGTGTAAATGTGTTGCATTCTTCATTATGTTTACTCTTATATCCCCCACCATGTTAAACCTTGATCACAATCTAATGGGAGTCACATTTTTTTAAGTCTCCAAGCACGCTCACAGCAGTGCATATATTATTATCATGACAGTGGTTCAATAATTTATGCATGGTTGTAAATGAGTTTGGACTAAGCATCATGGAGGCTCATCCCTTCTAAAAATCCAATCATAAAATCTCATTTAAGGGTCTCTTAGAAAGAAACTACACAGCAAGGAAGCAGGTTCACAAATTACAGTTTAAAAGAAATGAAAATCCTGTTAAAAATAGTTATTATAAGTCTTTTGCATAGAAACTCCTATCCGCCATCTTGTTTCCAGTTCATGCCTTTAACAAACAAGAAAAATAAATATAGTTTAAAAGAATTGTTGTGAAAGTTGTCTAATGCCCATATAGTGAACAGTGCAAGTCTGCCCATCCAGATAATCTAAAAGATGCATTTTGATGGCTAAGCAGTAGTGCGGATGGAAACGGATTGTAATAGTTAACTAGGAAAACCGCAATTTCCTTTAAAAACCTAATTTTCATAACACATGTGCTGTTTGTGACAATCATGACAGTGCGCATAAGAAATACAATTAAAATAACTATTGTTCAACTACACCCATATAAAAAAAAAAGTTAGTCCTAAGAAAAAGTGAATAAATGAATTAGTCTAAATCCAAGAAACACTTATTACATCAATATCGAAATGAATACAATTTATTTCAATACAGTTCAATATATGTTACGGGACCCCATATAAAAAGTATTAAAAGAAAACTGTGAAATTCCAATCCATAAACAAGTCTTATATAAAGTTAAAAAGTCCTTAAAATGTTAGTTTCAATCCTTTGAAATATTATGTGTAAAAAACTTGTTAAATAAAAAGAAATCTGATTTTCAACATTTAGAATCTCTATAAAAAAAAAACATTGTTATGGGTTAAAATATTTCCAGCATAGTCTCTAGCCATTTTTTAACAGTATTCCTTAATATACAGACACTTAGGGCTAGATTACAAGTGGAGCGCTAAATTATTAATTACATTTCAAGCCATTACAAATGGATGGTTATTGCTACAGTGAGCTAGTGGTAGTAACTAGCGCTCTATAAATTAACCAAAGATTAGGGGGCAGATTCATCAAGCTCCATATGGAGCTGTATGTAGCTGTTTTCGCGAGTGCCTTCAGGCTCGCCGGAAACAGGAGTTAAGAAGTAGCGGTCTTAAGACTGCTGCTCCTTAACTGGTCCGCTACCTCGGAGGCGGCGGACAGCAATCCGCCTGATCACATACGATTGGCTGCGAATGTGCAGGGGGCGGCATTGCACAAGCATTTCTAGTGAAATGCTTGTGCAATGATAAATGCAGACAGCGTATGCTACACCAGATCATGTTTGCTTGCACTATAATAAATCAGCCCCTAGATCTCTGGTTAATTTTCTAAAAGTGCCCTAAATACCTCAAAATAGAGGCCATTTTATTTTTTTATTAAAAAAGTAGCTTTTTTAAAATAAAAAACAACCACACTAGGCAGTTTTTGGGGTCTAAAGTTGGTAGGAGTGGGTGTTAGAAAAAAACAGCACTAAAAATTGCCTTTACATTGCAGTCTATGTGAAATGTGTGCTCCCAGTAAATATATATGTGAATGTTTATATACATATATATTTATGTGTTAATATGTGAATATACAAGCATACAGGGAGTGCAGAATTATTAGGCAAATGAGTATTTTGACCACATCATCCTCTTTATGCATGTTGTCTTACTCCAAGCTGTATAGGCTCGAAAGCCTACTACCAATTAAGCATATTAGGTGATGTGCATCTCTGTAATTAGAAGGGGTGTGGTCTAATGACATCAACACCCTATATCAGGTGTGCATAATTATTAGGCAACTTCCTTTCCTTTGGCAAAATGGGTCAAAAGAAGGACTTGACAGGCTCAGAAAAGTCAAAAATAGTGAGATATCTTGCAGAGGGATGCAGCACTCTTAAAATTGCAAAGCTTCTGAAGCGTGATCATCGAACAATCAAGCGTTTCATTCAAAATAGTCAACAGGGTCGCAAGAAGCGTGTGGAAAAACCAAGGCGCAAAATAACTGTCCATGAACTGAGAAAAGTCAAGCGTGCAGCTGCCAAGATGCCACTTGCCACCAGTTTGGCCATATTTCAGAGCTGCAACATCACTGGAGTGCCCAAAAGCACAAGGTGTGCAATACTCAGAGACATGGCCAAGGTAAGAAAGGCTGAAAGACGACCACCACTGAACAAGACACACAAGCTGAAACGTCAAGACTGGGCCAAGAAATATCTCAAGACTGATTTCTAAGGTTTTATGGACTGATAAAATGAGAGCGAGTCTTGATGGGCCAGATGAATGGGCACGTGACTGGATTGGTAAAGGGCAGAGAGCTCCAGTCCGACTCAGACGCCAGCAAGGTGGAGGTGGAGTACTGGTTTGGGCTGGTATCATCAAAGATAAGCTTGTGGGGCCTTTTCAGGTTGAGGATGGAGTCAAGCTCAACTCCCAGTCCTACTGCCAGTTTCTGGAAGACACCTTCTTCAAGCAGTGGTACAGGAAGAAGTCTGCATCCTTCAAGAAAAACATGATTTTCATGCAGGACAATGCTCCATCACACGCGTCCAAGTACTCCACAGCGTGGCTGGCAAGAAAGGGTATAAAAGAAGAAAATCTAATGACATGGCCTCCTTGTTCACCTGATCTGAACCCCATTGAGAACCTGTGGTCCATCATCAAATGTGAGATTTACAAGGAGGGAAAACAGTACACCTCTCTGAACAGTGTCTGGGAGGCTGTGGTTGCTGCTGCACGCAATGTTGATGGTGAACAGATCAAAACAATGACAGAATCCATGGATGGCAGGCTTTTGAGTGTCCTTGCAAAGAAAGGTGGCTATATTGGTCACTGATTTGTTTTTGTTTTGTTTTTGAATGTCAGAAATGTATATTTGTGAATGTTGAGATGTTATATTGGTTTCACTGGTAAAAATAAATAATTGAAATGTGTATATATTTGTTTTTTGTTAAGTTGCCTAATAATTATGCACAGTAATAGTCACCTGCACACACAGATATCCCCCTAAAATAGCTATAACTAAAAACAAACTAAAAACTACTTCCAAAACTATTCAGCTTTGATATTAATGAGTTTTTTGGGTTCATTGAGAACATGGTTGTTGTTCAATAATAAAATTAATCCTCAAAAATACAACTTGCCTAATAATTCTGCACTCCCTGTATAAGCAAATACATATATATTTAGAAATGCTGCAATCTCTGCGCTACTTACCGCCTTTGCTGTGCTTTAGTTCTGATGCCATGTCACTATATGGATACTGTGGGACTTTATATGTAAAGATAAATCTGTACATTTGTATCACTTTGTGTGTCTTCTTTTTAGGGCTGATTATTAGCGCCCCCTAGGGTAACATAGATTCCCAGGTTTTGGTATTTAAATACATATTTAAACACTTTATTAAATATGAATATTGCATAAAAATTATTTTTCATGTTTTCAGAAATTTAACTGCAAAAGGCTCCAATGCACTTAGATATATGTCAAGATAGGTATACATATTTATATGTAACAGTTTCTGCCGTTGTGGTGGCCGTTTCCATGGTTACCTTTGTGTGACCGGTGATTGGACATGCTCACCATAAAAGGTAGAGTCAGTGTATGTGTGGTCATCCTATGACTAAGTGCCGCATGGCACGAAACGCGTAAGGACTCCTCCCCTCTGTCCATGTTTTTGTGTTTGAGTGGGGATTTTAATTGTCTCACATAAATCATAAGTTTTACTTGAATTCTTTGAGTGCCGCCTTCTTTTTCTTATTGCTGTAATGGCTGGCTCGGCCTTCACCTTTCACTGGCGTGCACCACGCTGATGTGTGATGGCGCACATATGCGCTACACTGCCTTAGTGGATGCCCTGCTGTGAACTGTTTGCAGTTACTGTTTTTTATCTCTGGGCTTGGAGCGACGCGTACCTTCTTCGATCTTGATTGCTTGGAGCAACTGGCATGAGCTCGTCTGTAGAGAAATCCCTCAGCTATCTTTAAGTGTACTTTTACTTTTCTTACCTGTAAGACGTTTGACATCGCACTGCATTATATCATTGGCAACATTGAATGACAGGAGATGCTCATTATAATACTGGCTTTTATGGACTTTAAATGGTCGATGCAATAAATTATGTGTACATCATTTCAATGGTTTCCGGTTTATTTGCATCTTGTACTAAATTGTTCTAAATGGTCTTTTACGAACAATACAGATATTAACAAGTGCCTTTGAAACTTAATGCAGATCACAGCTGTTTGCTGGCACACACGCAGTTCAGTTCTATTTTGAATCATTATACACTCAAACAAGCATGGAGGAGGAGGTGGTTAGCCTCAATAAATCCATTTTTAATATAGAAAGTAGAAAAGGCTTTTTTGGAAAAAAAAATCTTAACTGTGGAAAGTGAAAATGCGGAGAAGGACGTAAAGGGTTTGTTTAACCAACTTGAGAGGTTGTTACTTGTGGACTTGCACCAAATGTGGGATGTAGTGGCATTTAACCATTATATTGATCTCAAAGGGAATTGGACAAAAACATCTACACCCTCATCTGAACCAAAATCTATTTTGAAAAAGAAAACAGACAGAAAAGTGGCCTTCTCTTCAACAGAACCTGATACATCTGATTAGGAATCAGTGTCCTCAGATGATAGTGAAATTGGGACTTCGTCCTCCTCTTCCTCTCTCTCTCCACATCCTTCTTTTTCATTTCATGGTTCTTCGGGTGAAAACTCTGAAGAAGGGGAACAAGTTGTATGCCCAAAAGTTAAAGGCAAGGATGTCCCTTTAGGAAAGGGAAAAGGACACGTAGAGCCAGAAGGAGGAGAAGGAAGAAGGGTCTCAAAACGGAGACACAAGAAGGACTGACCCTTACTGTCATTAATTTGTCAGATTTTATTCTCAATTCTAAACATACCAATGTTTTATCTAAAGGTTTAGGATTTGCACCGACATTTGCACCAATGTTTTTTTCCACATTTTCCACTTTATTAGATCTAAATACATTTGTGCGCAAATTAGCCCTAAAGAGGTATTTTCTAAATCCTGAACAAACTGTGGGGTAAGGCGATTCTGGTGTGAATCAGCCTGATCCAGGTGTCGGTTTCTTAAATCCAAGTTTGAATTTTACAGATATTTGTATTTTGGAGCAGCTGGGAGACCTGGATCAGGGTGATGATAAACCTGGAGACAACAACATACCTAAACCTAGAAAGATGAAGTCAGAGTTTTATCCGATTCAATCAAGGGGTACTCATCTTAATCTCTTTCAAAAGAGAGTTGAACAGGAGATTATTGAGCTGGGTGAGGTGACTAATTTGAGAGATTTCAATAATAATCAAAGGCTAGCCATCAAACAAATAAATAATAACAAGGATATTGTTATCAGAACATCTGATAAAGGTTGCAATGTCATAATAATGAATAATTCCAACTACCTGATGGAGGCTGCCAGACAAATCAATGATGGTATCACCTATAAGAAATTGATATCTAACCCAGAGAAAGAATTCAGGAAAAAGCTTGATAATCTATTGGATGAGGCAATATCTTTGGGAATTATGACTAGAGATGAGGCATTTGCACTCATTCCTGGGCACCCTTTGACATCAGTCTTTCACCACCTACCCAAGACTCATAAGGACCCAGTCAACCCACCAGGACATCCCATTATTTCTGGGATCGGTTCATTATTTGAACCTTTATCTGAGTGGTTGACTCAATCCTTCAGCCCCTAGTACAAGGTCTAAGTAGTTACTTAAGAGACTCTATTCTTCAAAAGGTGAGCTGGGAAGAGGATTCTAGGTGGGTGATCAATTGGGTATCCAGGCAGTGGCCTTTTTCCTGAATAAGAGGACCATTATTCTGGTGAATTTAAGTTGTTTTTGTGTGAGGCTGTTGCGTTCCTACTATCCCACAATTATTTTATGTTTGACGGGAATATTGCCTAAAGGTTTGTGGGATGACAATGGGGGCAAAATTTGCTCCTTCATTAGCACATTTATTTGTGGGATGGTGGGAACTCAACAAACTTTATTCTGAGAGTAACACTTTTTTGACAACATTAGTTTATATATGAGATTTATAGACGATTTGAATTTTGTTCTTTTGACTTTGAAATTTTTTTGAGATTTATTAATAACAACGATTTAGGATTGAGATTTACAGGGGAAATACAAGACACAAAAACTCAATTCCTTGATCTAACCCTCATTGGTTCTACTCAAACCAGGAGTATAATTACTGACACCGATAGAAAACCAACATCTGGCAACATAATTCTTCATGCTAAATCATGCCACCCTAAGCATTTGATCAAATCTATACCGAAAAGTCGATTCCTCAGATTGAGGAGAAATACCAATTCAGAAAAGTTGTTTAATACACAGGCTGAGAAACCTACGGATAGATTGGTTGCTAGAGGGAATGATTTATAGTCACTGAGACAAACACTTAAATAAGTTAAAGATAAACCATTACAGTTAATCAGGAGCCCAGACTGCTACTGCAGAAACAATTGTGGTTTTAACAATGATACAGTAGTATTCTCAACAGAGTTTTCATTGCAGTATAGGGATATTTGCATAATTGTAAGAAGGAACCTGACATTTTTTAAAGGGGATGAAATATTAGCCCCCATAATTGATAAGGTTAAATTTGTATCTAGGAAAGCACCAACATTAGTGAAAAGTTTATCCTCCCGTATGATCACTAGTAAGTCCGGAATTAAGCAAAGGAATTGGCTGTACAAAAAAATGAACTTTTAGATGTCTCTCTAGGAATTGTGGAACATGTGAAGTAATTTCACAGGGAACCAGCTTTAAGAGTACTGCCACTAATATGAATTTTAATATACAGGGAGTGCAGAATTATTAGGCAAGTTGTATTTTTGAGGATTAATTTTATTATTGAACAACAACCATGTTCTCAATGAACCAAAAAAACTCATTAATATCAAAGCTGAATAGTTTTGGAAGTAGTTTTTAGTTTGTTTTTAGTTATAGCTATTTTAGGGGGATATCTGTGTGTGCAGGTGACTATTACTGTGCATAATTATTAGGCAACTTAACAAAAAACAAATATATACCCATTTCAATTATTTATTTTTACCAGTGAAACCAATATAACATCTCAACATTCACAAATATACATTTCTGACATTCAAAAACAAAACAAAAACAAATCAGTGACCAATATAGCCACCTTTCTTTGCAAGGACACTCAAAAGCCTGCCATCCATAGATTCTGTCAGTGTTTTGATCTGTTCACCATCAACATTGCGTGTAGCAGCAACCACAGCCTCCCAGACACTGTTCAGAGAGGTGTACTGTTTTCCCTCCTTGTAAATCTCACATTTGATGATGGACCACAGGTTCTCAATGGGGTTCAGATCAGGTGAACAAGGAGGCCATGTCATTAGATTTTCTTCTTTTATACCCTTTCTTGCCAGCCACGCTGTGGAGTACTTGGACGCGTGTGATGGAGCATTGTCCTGCATGAAAATCATGTTTTTCTTGAAGGATGCAGACTTCTTCCTGTACCACTGCTTGAAGAAGGTGTCTTCCAGAAACTGGCAGTAGGACTGGGAGTTGAGCTTGACTCCATCCTCAACCCGAAAAGGCCCCACAAGCTCATCTTTGATGATACCAGCCCAAACCAGTACTCCACCTCCACCTTGCTGGCGTCTGAGTCAAACTGGAGCTCTCTGCCCTTTACCAATCCAGCCACGGGCCCATCCATCTGGCCCATCAAGACTCACTCTCATTTCATCAGTCCAAAAAACTTTAGAATAATCAGTCTTGAGATATTTCTTGGCCCAGTCTTGACGTTTCAGCTTGTGTGTCTTGTTCAGTGGTGGTCGTCTTTCAGCCTTTCTTACCTTGGCCATGTTTCTGAGTATTGCACACCTTGTGCTTTTGGGCACTCCAGTGATGTTGCAGCTCTGAAATATGGCCATACTGGTGGCAAGTGGCATCTTGGCAGCTGCACGCTTGACTTTTCTCAGTTCACGGGCAGTTATTTTGCACCTTGGTTTTTCCACACGCTTCTTGCGACCCTGTTGACTATTTTGAATGAAACGCTTGATTGTTCGATGATCACGCTTCAGAAGCTTTGCAATTTTAAGAGTGCTACATCCCTCTGCAAGATATCTCACTATTTTTTACTTTTCTGAGCCTGTCAAGTCCTTCTTTTGACCCATTTTGCCAAAGGAAAGGAAGTTGCCTAATAATTATGAACACCTGATATAGGGTGTTGATGTCATTAGACCACACCCCTTCTCATTACAGAGATGCACATCACCTAATATGCTTAATTGGTAGTAGGCTTTCGAGCCTATACAGCTTGGAGTAAGACAACATGCATAAAGAGGATGATGTGGTCAAAATACTAATTTGCCTAATAATTCTGCACTCCCTGTAAAACACTATGCCAATTGTAGCACCAATTATGTTGTATACCTTATTAAATGCAAAATTTGTCAGGATCAGTATGTAGGTCAAACGTCTCATTGTTTGAGGTCTAGGATAGGTGAACACAAAAGGGACGTAAAAAATGACAACAAAGATTCCAGTGTAGCAAGACATTTTAATGGTATCCACTTTACAAATGAGTATAAATTTATGGTTAAGGTCATAGACATCGCAAAACCCCCAATAAGGGGTGGAAATAGATATAAAATTTTGACCAAGAAGGAATTATATTGGATATTGAAAAGACCAGGGTACCATTAGGTCTCAACAAGGAATGGGATATTAGTTACTTTGTAGATTAAGACTTTTAATGTATGTATTCGAACATCCAGTATGTTTTAACGTGATGTATGTGAATGCAGTAAAACAAACAGTAAAACCCACCACCCACACAATCAAACCCCCCAAATAAAAATCTACCTAAAAAAACCTACAGTAAGCTCCCCATTGACCTGAAAATTACATTTGGATGGGCATTGCCCTTAAAAGGGCATTTAGCTCTTTTTCAGCCCAAACCCTAAGCTAAAAATAAAACCCACCCAATAAACCCTTAAAAAAACTAACACTAACCCCCGAAGATCCACTTACAGTTTTTGAAGACTCGACATCCATCCTCAACGAAGCGACAGAAGTCCTCAGCGAAACCGGCAGAAGTCTTCATCCAAGCGGGCCGAAGTGTTCATCCAAGCCGGCAGAAGTCTTTTTAGCACTTTAGTTATGAGTTTTATGTAGCATAAAACCCATAACTACTGACTTTCAGTTTAAGGTATGGATCTTGACGGTATAGGCTGTACCGCTCACTTTTTGGCCTTCCAGGCAAACTCGTAATACCGGCGCAAAGGAAGTCCCATTGAAAAAGGACTTTTGGAAAGTTGCAGTAGTTACGTTGCTTTACGGCCAAAAAAGTGTGCGGTGCAGCTAAACCTGCAAGACTCGTAATACCAGCGGTAGTGAAAAAGAGCCATAACAATGATTTTTCACTCATACCGCAAAACTCGTAATCTAGCCATATTTATTTTTTTGAGCAATTTTGTCTTTACTTTTATTGGAATTCATATTATCCCTGTATTGTAATTAGAATTATGAATCCCACCCGCAACTTAATTGTTAAACAACTTTTGAGAGCCTTATACACAATGAATTTGCAATTAATCAGTGTTATTTTTGTGACAACATAGCTGTATGTGCTTCATGATATTATTTGTGGCTAATCACTATCTCTCATGTCAATGTAATGTAATTGTTTAGGATTCGTTATATTGTTTTAAGTTGACATAGATGAAGTATCTTTTATATGTAACTGTCTCTGCAATTGTGGTGGCCGTTTCCATGGTTACCTTTGTATGACCGGTTATTGGACACGCTCACCATAAAAGGCAGAGTCAGTGTACGTGGGGTCATCTTATGACTAAATGCCGCACGGCACGAAACACGTAAGGACTCCTCCCCTCCGTCTATGTCTTGTGCTTGAGTGTGGATTTTTACTTGGATTCTTAGAGTGCCGCCTTCTTCTTTTTCTTTTTTCATACATATGTATTTATGTGTTTATGTATCAGATTTATGTATAAATATCTATTTAATAATTAAAAAGTACATAATTTAATTGTGAAGAACATATGAATGTAAAATATACGTCTTGCGAATCGCGGTTCTCAATTTAGATCTTAACGTGGTCGGGTTATCACACATGAAAGCTTAGGATTCTTAAGGCGTGTTTTTGAAATATTACATATAAAATATTAATAAAAGTTAATATAAATTATTAAAATGTAATAAACAAATAAATATTCTAAATAATCCATAGACTATATCTAAATATTTTACAGTATGTTTATTAATTTTTAATAATTTATATTAATTTTTATTAATATTTTATATGTAATACTTCAAAAGTTTTCGAAAAATAATTTTTAGCGTTTTTAGCAGTGTTATTATGAGTGTAACTGTACTTTAAAAGGTATTTTGATGTTTTTTGGGCAACTATTTTGTCTTGCGTAATAATTAACTTGGTAATAGCTGCTAAATACTATTCAGCTAATTTACCCAGGAGTTACATCTCAATGCAACCTTAAACACTCTGTTATATCGACAGTAAAACGGATCTAACTGTGAGGGGTGAGTCTCTTTGTTTATTTTTTGTTTTTGCGCACTAAATTAGCACTGCAGTTACAGTTAGTAACTGGGCTATTTCCTTTACTATTTTTAATTTTCCAGGATGGTTTCAGAATACATTAGATAACTTTCATTGCGCAAGTAACAGTGTCCACAATAACAGCAGCTTCAATGAAAGCCACAGCTGCGTTATCCATAGCGCACACTTCTTTAACTATCTTGTTAACCTCAGCACTAAGATTCCTCACAGAAGAACAGCTGCACTAAGCCATAGGAAACGGAGCCTGACAAACATGTCTATATATGTACAGTGTCCCAACACATTACTATTAAATCTAAAACCTAAGTAGATAGTTACTAATAGAAACTAAGTTAAAAAAAAAATTGTTTAAAAAATTAGGAACACATGAAGGTGCCTTTGGGCTCAAAGCCCTCCTCCTGCCTGTATGAATCCAGGGGGGAAACTCCTTCCCTGCTGATTTGTTTGTCCCCTTTCTATAATTGAATATTCAAAATCACAGCTCTGAGCCAAGATATCAGTATTGGCCTATTCAGGAGTTCAGTGGATATTATCCAAACATTATATTAAAATTGCCTTACACATGAATATTTCAAAATAGCTAACATCTAAATTACGAGTTTTGCGTTACGGTTTTAACGCTGAAAAAATGGCCATTTCAGAGTAAAAACCGTAACGCAGTCATTACGAGTTGTGTCTGTATAGCTGTACTGCAAGCATTTTAGCCTGTAATGCAACGTTAATCCCACACTCAAACAAATGACGTTTTTGCGTGGGATTTCCTTAGCGCCAGTATTACAGGTTGTGCAGTTAGGCTAAACTGCTTGCTTTCCAGCCTATACCGACGCGGTCCGTTCCGCTATCTGAGACCAGTAGTTATGAGTACTGCGCAACAAAACTGTTACACAAAACTCATAACTAAACTGTTACAAAGTACACTTACACCCATAAACTACCTATTAACCCCTATTCCGCCGTTCTCCTGCATCGCAAACACTAAATTAAATTTATTAACCCCTAATCTGCCGCCACTAATAAAAGTTATTAACCCCTATTCCGCTACTCCCCGACATCATCACCACTATAATAAAGTTATTAACCCCTATTCCCCCGCACCCCAACTTTGCTGACACTATAATAAAGCTATTAACCCCTATTCCTCCTCTCCCCGACATCACCGCCACTAAATAAAGTTATTAACCCCTAAGCTTCTGGCCTCCCACATCACCACCCCTAAACAAACCTATTAATCCCTAAACCGCCAGCCCCCCACATCGCAAAAAAATAAATTAAACTATTAATCCCTAAACCTAACTACCCCCTAACTTTAAATTAAAATTATAATATCCCTATCCTAAAATAAATAAAAACTTACCTGTGAAATTAAAAAAAACCTAAGTTTAAACTAACAATTAACCTAAAATAACTATTATACTAAAATTAAAATAACTATCAATTAAATAAACTAAATTACACATAAAAAAAACTAACACTACTAAAAAATTATTCTAAAATTACAAAAAATAAAAAATACTAAATTACAAAAAATAACACACTAAATTACAAAGAATAACAAACACTAAATTACGAAAAATAACAAACAAAATTATCCAAAATAAAAACAATTACACCTAATCTAATAGCCCTATAAAAATAAAAAGCCCCCCAAAATAAAAAAAACTCTTGCCTACAATAAACTACCAATAGCCCTTAAAAGGGCCTTTTGTAGGGCATTGCCCTAAAGAAATCAACTCTTTTCCCTGTAAAAAAATACAAAGACCCACCAACAGTAAAACCCACCACCCAACCAACCCCCCAAAATAAAAACCTAACTCTGACAAGAACTTAAGCTACCCATTGCCCTGAAAAGGGCATTGTATGGGCATTGCCCTTAAAAGGGCATTTACATCTTTTGCATTACCCTTAAAAGGGCATTTAGCTCTTTTAAAAAATCCCAAACCATAATCTAAAAAAAAACACCCCAAAAAAGTAAAAAAAAACTAAGACCAACCCCCGATGATCCACTTACAGTTTCTGAAGTCAGGACATTCAGGTGGCGAGAAGTCTTCATCCAGACGGCGTCTTCTATCTTCATCCAGGCAACATCTTCTATCTTCATCCCTGCGGCGTCTTCAAAAATCAAATCAGCCAAAAGAAATGCAAGGGACGCCATTTAGAAAAGGCTCCCTTGCATTGAAGATTCAGTGTACGGCGGCGACCGTATGAAGAGGAAGCTCCATGCCGGATGTCTTGAAGGATGGACCCGCTCCACGCTGCCGGGATGAAGATAGAAGATGCCGCCTGGATGTAGATAGAAGATGCCGCTTGGATGGATGAAGACCTAATAGTTTCATTTAGTTTTTTGCGATGTGGGGGGCTGGCGGTTTAAGGGGTTAATAGGTTTATTTAGTGGCGGTGAAAAAGGGTGTGTGTACAAGCGCTAAGGTAATCCCCAAGCTGTATCCAAACAGAGATCCTAACCAACCTCCAAAAAATATGCACAAGTATTTAGAAGTGAATACAGCGCCAACAAGAGGCCAAGGGATAAATATACTCACAGAGAGATAAAAGAAGATTATTTAATGAACCATGTTAAAAAGCATCAGTAATAAAAGACTATATATAAAAAATGTAAAAAGCACATATAAATAAAATTACAAATACAGGAATATCTTACAGAAGCGGCTCAAAGGGCCAAAGCTGATAATTACAATAAAAACAGAGGTAATAACAGGTGATCAGTGTGAGTGGTACACCAGAATAAGAGTGTATACTGATAAAACAGAATTAGCCTAAGTGCAACTGTAGCAAGTGCATCAAGCAAAAAACTAATAAACAATAATACAAACAATAGTGTTCAAAATTAGTGTTACAAAAATAGTGTTCCAAAAAATAGAAAGATGCACAGCAGTGCAAAAAAAGGGGGGTAGCAAAATAATTGTATAGATACAATCAAGTAGTGAGTGAGTGCAAATGGATATAAAAATGCTAGCTACTTAATCCAGTGAGGTTAAGATATAATTAAATAAAATACACAATATGCAATAACATAAAAAATAAAATACACAATATGCAATAACATAAAAAATAAAAAATAAAATATAAAATATAATCCAAAAAATTGTTCAAAAAGTTGATCAACAAATGTTAGTGAGGAACAAAAATAAGTCAATCAAAACTAAAAAATGGAAAAAAAGGGTGATGAAAAGCAAGGTGAAAGTGAGGAAATTGATTCCTTCCAATGTTAGTTACTTTAACAGATCCAAATTCCTGAGTGTGGTTGCTGAAGTAGCTGATTGGATCCTAGCACCTGTCAGCTGCTCCTATGGTATCCTAAAAAGTGTCCCTGTAAAAAAAAGAAATTCACAACATAGTGTATCCAATATGAGAATGAAGTAAAGATTAAAGTAATGCTTACCAATATGTCAACGCGTTTCTGCCCTCAAAAAAGGGCCTTTCTCAAGACTAGTCTTGAGAAAGGCCCTTTTTTGAGGGCAGAAACGCGTTGACATATTGGTAAGCATTACTTTAATCTTTACTTCATTCTCATATTGGATACACTATGTTGTGAATTTCTTTTTTTTACAGGGACACTTTTTAGGATACCATAGGAGCAGCTGACAGGTGCTAGGATCCAATCAGCTACTTCAGCAACCACACTCAGGAATTTGGATCTGTTAAAGTAACTAACATTGGAAGGAATCAATTTACTCACTTTCACCTTGCTTTTCATCACCCTTTTTTTCCATTTTTTAGTTTTGATTGACTTATTTTTGTTCTTCACTAACATTTGTTGATCAACTTTTTGAACACTTTTTTGGATTATATTTTATATTTTATTTTTTATTTTTTATGTTATTGCATATTGTGTATTTTATTTTTTATGTTATTGCATATTGTGTATTTTATTTAATTATATCTTAACCTCACTGGATTAAGTAGCTAGCATTTTTATATCCATTTGCACTCACTCACTACTTGATTGTATCTATACAATTATTTTGCTACCCCCCTTTTTTTGCACTGCTGTGCATTTTTCTATTTTTTGGAACACTATTTTTGTAACACTAATTTTGAACACTATTGTTTGTATTATTGTTTATTAGTTTTTTGCTTGATGCACTTGCTACCGTTGCACTTAGGCTAATTCTGTTTTATCAGTATACACTCTTATTCTGGTGTACCACTCACACTGATCACCTGTTATTACCTCTGTTTTTATTGTAATTATCAGCTTTGGCCCTTTGAGCCGCTTCTGTAAGATATTCCTGTATTTGTGATTTTATTTATATGTGCTTTTTACATTTTTTATATATAGTCTTTTATTACTGATGCTTTTTAACATGGTTCATTAAATAATCTTCTTTTATCTCTCTGTGAGTATATTTATCCCTTGGCCTCTTGTTGGCGCTGTATTCACTTCTAAATACTTATTTAGTGGCGGTGATGTGGGAGGCCAGAGGTTTAGGGGTTAATAACTTTATTTAGTGGCGGCGATGTCGGGGAGCGGCGGAATAGGGGTTAATATCTTTATTATAGTGTCGGGAATGTCGGGGTATGGGAGAATAGGGGTTAATAACTTTATTATAATGGCGGCGATGTCGGGGAGTGGTGAAATAGGGGTTAATAACTTTCATTAGTGGCGGCAATGTCGGGAACAATGGATTAGGGGTTAATAACTTTATTTAGGTGTCGGCGATGTCGGGGGCAGCAGATTAGGGGTGTTTAGACTTGGGGTTTATGTTAGGGTGTTAGGTTTAAACTTAACTTTTTTTTCTCCATAGACATCAATGGGGTTGCTTTACGGCGATCGCCATTCCGCACTTCAAGTGTTAGTTTTTTTTTTACTAACACGCTCTTCCCATTGATGTTTATGGGGGAAAGGGTGCACGAGCACATATTTTCAGCTCTTGGATTTTGTGCGGTATGGAGCTCATTGCCACCATATCATACGCACAAGGCGGCTTTTCAAAAACTTGTAATGGCATGGAGGGTGAAATAATGCAACTTTTGTTGCATTCGTTTCGCACCCTCTATAGCGCAAAACTTGTAATGTAGGTGAAAGTGTAGCAAATGTTTCCAGGCAAGCATTCAAACAGACACATGCTCTGTGCACCACGTTTGTGTCAAAGCCTCACCCACTGATGTGTTTTGTCACTATTACATTATATTGTTACGGTAAGGAGCAGGTATCTGTTCCTTTTCTATACAGTTTCTTTTTAATACAGGGAGTGCAGAATTATTAGGCAAATGAGTATTTTGACCACATCATCCTCTTTATGCATGTTGTCTTACTCCAAGCTGTATAGGCTCGAAAGCCTACTACCAATTAAGCATATTAGGTGATGTGCATCTCTGTAATGAGAAGGGGTGTGGTCTAATGACATCAACATCCTATATCAGGTGTGCATAATTATTAGGCAACTTCCTTTCCTTTGGCAAAATGGGTCAAAAGAAGGACTTGACAGGCTGAGAAAAGTCAAAAATAGTGAGATATCTTGCAGAGGGATGCAGCACTCTTAAAATTGCAAAGCTTCTGAAGCGTGATCATCGAACAATCAAGCGTTTCATTCAAAATAGTCAACAGGGTCACAAGAAGCTTGTGGAAAAACCAAGGTGCAAAATAACTGCCCATGAACTGAGAAAAGCCAGTATGGCCATATTTCAGAGCTGCAACATCACTGGAGTGCCCAAAAGCACAAGGTGTGCAATACTCAGAGACATGGCCAAGGTAAGAAAGGCTGAAAGACGACCACCACTGAACAAGACACACAAGCTGAAACGTCAAGACTGGGCCAAGAAATATCTCAAGACTGATTTTTCTAAGGTTTTATGGACTGATGAAATGAGAGTGAGTCTTGATGGGCCAGATGGATGGGCCCGTGGCTGGATTGGTAAAGGGCAGAGAGCTCCAGTTCGACTCAGACGCCAGCAAGGTGGAGGTGGAGTACTGGTTTGGGCTGGTATCATCAAAGATGAGCTTGTGGGGCCTTTTCGGGTTGAGGATGGAGTCAAGCTCAACTCCCAGTCCTACTGCCAGTTTCTGGAAGACACCTTCTTCAAGCAGTGGTACAGGAAGAAGTCTGCATCCTTCAAGAAAAACATGATTTTCATGCAGGACAATGCTCCATCACACGCATCCAAGTACTCCACAGCGTGGCTGGCAAGAAAGGGTATAAAAGAAGAAAATCTAATGACATGGCCTCCTTGTTCACCTGATCTGAACCCCATTGAGAACCTGTGGTCCATCATCAAATGTGAGATTTACAAGGAGGGAAAACAGTACACCTCTCTGAACAGTGTCTGGGAGGCTGTGGTTGCTGCTACACGCAATGTTGATGGTGAACAGATCAAAACACTGACAGAATCCATGGATGGCAGGCTTTTGAGTGTCCTTGCAAAGAAAGGTGGCTATATTGGTCACTGATTTGTTTTTGTTTTGTTTTTGAATGTCAGAAATGTATATTTGTGAATGTTGAGATGTTATATTGGTTTCACTGGTAAAAATAAATAATTGAAATGGGTATATATTTGTTTTTTGTTAAGTTGCCTAATAAGTATGCACAGTAATAGTCACCTGCACACACAGATATCCCCCTAAAATAGCTATAACTAAAAACAAACTAAAAACTACTTCCAAAACTATTCAGCTTTGATATTAATGAGTTTTTTTGGGTTCATTGAGAACATGGCTGTTGTTCAATAATAAAATTAATCCTCAAAAATACAACTTGCCTAATAATTCTGCACTCCCTGTATATTATATAGTTTATCCGTTGCTACGGTAATGCCAAATTCCATTTACTTCAGTTAACATGAAATGCAGATTCATAACAATGATGTCAATTTTATCAATTAGCAATTTTAGCATCAAATCATTCTATATATGAAGTGGGAACAGACAGTTCATAAGTTTTTGAGCATATCAATTATAAGTATGCACAAAGTATTATGACATTTACAGATTTTTAGACCATTAAGACTCTATTTATTATATCATCTTTATGGGGTAGCTAAAAAGCTGCATTTGGATTTGAAAACATTCTAATGATAAAACAGTTTGATTAACTTGTATACATTCCTGTGGAATGGAAGGAAATGATGCAAGTAATAATATGATTTCAAGAGATACAGACCCATACCTAAATGGAGATTCGTAAATTAGTTTACATATGATAGCATTCAATTTGCTTCGATATAGATAAAAAAACACAGTGGTTGCATTCCCTGGTATAATATAATTTGCATATATGATAAGTTTAACATCACTCACATAGAATATTGACATTGTACATTACTGCATAAGGTATCAAGGCAACCAAAGACATATTATTCTTTCCAACCTTGCCTACTACTTCTTCCAATTCAGCTTCTATTTTATGGGGAGTCTATAGTGATTTCATGTGTCATTAAAACCTCATAATTGTAGGATGTCAGGGGTTAATTTTGTTTTGTTTTTCTTCTGTGTATCCTGTACTTCCAAGTTTGCTATTTACATCTCTTAATCAGAACCCCATCTAAAAAGTCAAACATTTGGAACAATTGATTCTTATTAAATTAATCTGGTGAACCAGACATAAAGTGCAATTTACTGTTCTCAAGAAAATGATCTTCTTGGACCAAGCTGTTAACACAGAGTGACAGAAGATAGTGCAAGTGTATTCTATTAAGACACAAACCCGAGGTTAATTAGAGGTGACACTCTAGGATATCTCAATACATGTTTTTCATTTTTATGTTAGTGGGTGACCAAACATGACAGGTATGCCATATTTGATAGCTAAATAATCCTCATGGTGTCACAATGGGATTGATCATACGTTTATGGATATTGGATATACCTGAATAAAATGATAAGGTAGCCTAAAATTTCAGTCAGGGCTTGGTTTATGGTCTCCATTAAAATGGATGGCTACCTTCCTTGCTCCACTCTGTAAGAGGCAGGCTAGAAACAAAACCTCTGGAAAGATGTTAAATTCAGCAAAATAGTATTTTGTTTCACATGGGAAACTAGTACAGGGTGTTTGACCATCTCCCATGGATAGAGACTATAGATTCTGTTATATTTTCTCCTGAAAATTTTAAAACTGTTTGTTTTGCGTATAATTTTGTGATTGTCAATTCCTCTTTTTAAATAAATGCACTGTGATTATTATTGTTTAGAATAAATATTCCATTATTAATTATGTCCTTTGTCTAATATCTGAGCCATGTTATCGAAGAGAATATTAATAACAGTATTGTGTTTTTAGATTCAGTTTTGTCAGTTTTGAAAATTTATTTTTTTATTATTATAATAATTTTTATTGAGGTTTTTCTAGTTTACAACAAAAAGTATACTGACTTGCAACAATACGTTTACAAAGTATTTTCAGACATAATCATTAAAGTTCATGAATAAATCTGTGCTATTTGCAAAACAATATAGAAACTAGGAGAGTATAAGACTTAAAAGCCAGTACTAAGAAACCCCAGACCAACCTTGATGCTTTAGTCTGTAGTGTACACGCGGTGAAATAAAAGTAGGAAGTTACGTACAGAAAGCAGACCATAATACATTCTTAATAGGAATAGCTGTCTGAAACACAAATAAACAAGTCGGACATAATGAAACCTCAGTTTTCTTTTAAGGTAGAGCAATGAGGTAACTACTTCTCTAGTCACTCTTGGACCAGCTAAACCATAAAATTTGGTATCGTAAATTATAGTTACATACAGGCCACACTTGGGCCACTAGATAAGTTAGTACTTTATCAACAGATAGTTGTAGAGACAATACTCCATCTGTGGGCATATATTATACTGGTGTTTTATCAAAGATTATTTATTATAGCTGTGGATCTATTTATTTGCGTGCCTCTCTAAGCCATAATATAAGTTTGATTTTTGAAACTAGTACAGAAGTGAGATATTCTATTTAGAGGGTAAAACTAAACTCTCAAAATAAAGTTCTAAGGTACTCAATACTATAGAGATGATATCCACTGTAGCTAAGGAGAATCCATATGTTATAGACCCATTGAGATCCGTACTTAAGTCTTCTATAAGGAGGTACCTCTTTAAGTGATCTAACTTAGGTTATATATGATTTAAATGGCTGAATAGCCTCAAAGCACATTTGGCCATAACACTACATCTTTATCTACTCGCAGTCCCATGCTGGTGTCAATAATCTATGTGTAGTTACATCTCATAAAGAAAATATCGCTTTTCTAGCCTATATGCATGTGTCTAAAAACAATGTCTTTATCAGTGCTATTTAGGGCATGAAGGAGCCAACCCACCGCCACGGCCGCTGCCCCCCCCCGTCGATAAGATAGTGGGGGGTAGTTATCAAGCCGTCTACTTTTCTGGCTTCGCCGGCCCAATACGTCCGCCTAAGCTCGCCTACCTTCGCCGCCGCGGACCTGAAAAAATACGCCTAAGTTATCAAATAAAGCTGTCAAAAAGCCGCGGGGCGATGAGCAGCGGACTGTGACAGTTATCACTCATCCGATCTCGCTGCCCTTCGGCTTTTTCCCAGCTTTATTGCTAGCCTGTCACTAAGCACTCACACTAAACTGCACTGTTCTACCCCCTATACCGGCGCCCCCGGAGCCCCCCGCAACTAAATAAAGTTACTAACCCCTAAACCGCCGCTCCTAGACCCCGCCGCAACTCTTATAAATGTATTAACCCCTAAACCGCCGCTCCTAGACCCTGCCGCAACTCTTATAAATGTATTAACCCCTAAACCGCCGCTCCTAGACCCTGCCGCAACTCTTATAAATGTATTAACCCCTAAACCGCCGCTCCTAGACCCTGCCGCAACTCTTATAAATGTATTAACCCCTAAACCGCCGCTCCCGGACACCGCTGCCACCTACAGTATACCTAGTAACCCCTATCCTGCCCCCCCTACACCGTCGCCACCTATAATAAATTTATTAACCCCTAATCTGCCCCCCCTACACCGTCGCCACCTATAATAAATTTATTAACCCCTATCCTGCCCCCCACTACGCCGCCGCCACTGTAATAAAATTATTAACCCCTAAACCTAAGTCTAACCCTAACCCTAACGCCCCCTAACTTAAATATTAATTAAATAAATCTAAATAAATTAACTCTTATTAACTAAATGAATCCTATTTAAAACTAAATACTTACCTTTAAAATAAACCCTAATATAGCTACAATATAAATAATAATTATATTCTAGCTATCTTAGGATTTATATTTATTTTACAGGTAACTTTCAATTTATTTTAACCATGTACAATAACTATTAAATAGTTATTAACTATTTAATAGCTTACCTAGCTAAAATAAAGAGAAATGAACCTGTGAAATAAATCCTAACCTAAGTTACAATTACACCTAACACTACACTATACTTTAATAAATTATTCCTATTTAAAAATAAATACTTACCTGTAAAATAAACCCTAAGATAGCTTCAATGTAATTAATAATTATATTATAGCTATCTTAGGATTTATATTTATTTTACAGGTAACTTTGTATTTATTTTAGCTAGTTAGAATAGTTATTAAATAGTTATTAACTATTTAATAACTACCTAGCTAAAAGAAATACAAAATTACCTGTAAAATAAATCCTAACTTAAGTTACAATTAAACCTAATACTACACTATCATTAAATTAACTAAATAAACTACCTACAAATAACTCCAATTAAATACAATTACATAAACTAACTAAAGTACAAAAAATAAAAAAAGCTAAGTTACAAAAAATAAAAAAATAAGTTACAAACATGTTAAAAATATTACAACAATTTTAAGCTACTTACACCTAATCTAAGCCCCCTAATAAAATAACAAACCCCCCCAAAATAAAAAAAATCCCTACCCTATTCTAAATTAAATAAATTTCAAAGCTCTTTTACCTTACCAGCCCTTAAAAGGGACATTTGTGGGGGCATGCCCCAAAAAGTTCAGCTCTTTTGCCTGTAAAAGAAAAATACAACCCCCACAACATTAAAACCCACCACCCACATACCCCTAATCTAACCCAAACCCCCCTTACAAAAACCTAACACTAATCCCCTGAAGATCATCCTACCTTGAGTCGTCTTCACTCAGCCGAGCCACCGATGGAACTGAAGAGGACATCCGGAGCGGAAGAAGTTAATCCTCCAAGCGACGCTGAAGAAATCTTCCATCCGATGAAGTCATCATCCAGGCGGCGCTGAAGAAGTCTTCGATCCGGCCGATGTCATCTTCAAAGAGGCGCTGAAGAGGTCTTCTATCCGGGCAAAGTCATCTTCCAAGCCGGGTCTTGAATCTTCCTTCCGCCGACGCCGAACCACCTTCTTCACCGACGGACTATGACGAATGACGGCTCCTTTAAGGGACGTCATCCAAGATGGCGTCCCCTCAATTCCGATTGGCTGATAGGATTCTATCAGCCAATCGGAATTAAGGTAGGAAAATCTGATTGGCTGATGGAATCAGCCAATCAGATTCAAGTTCAATCCGATTGGCTGATCCAATCAGCCAATCAGATTGAGCTCGCATTCTATTGGCTGATCGGAACAGCCAATAGAATGCGAGCTCAATCTGATTGGCTGATTCCATCAGCCAATCAGAATTTTCCTACCTTAATTCCGATTGGCTGATAGAATCCTATCAGCCAATCGGAATTGAGGGGACGCCATCTTGGATGACGTCCCTTAAAGGAGCCGTCATTCGTCGTAGTCCGTCGGTGAAGAAGGTGGTTCCGCGTCGGCGGAAGGAAGATTCAAGACCCGGCTTGGAAGATGACTTCGCCCGGATAGAAGACCTCTTCAGCGCCTCTTTGAAGATGACATCTGCCGGATCGAAGACTTCTTCAGCGCCGCCTGGATGATGACTTCATCGGATGGAAGATTTCTTCAGCGCCGCTTGGAGGATTAACTTCTTCCGCTCCGGATGTCCTCTTCAGTTCCATCGGTGGCTCGGCTGAGTGAAGACGACTCAAGGTAGGATGATCTTCAGGGGATTAGTGTTAGGTTTTTGTAAGGGGGGTTTGGGTTAGATTAGGGGTATGTGGGTGGTGGGTTTTAATGTTGGGGGGGGTTGTATTTTTCTTTTACAGGCAAAAGAGCTGAACTTTTTGGGGCATGCCCCCACAAATGGCCCTTTTAGGGCTGGCAAGGTAAAAGAGCTTTGAAATTTATTTAATTTAGAATAGGGTAGGGACTTTTTTTATTTTGGGGGGGTTTGTTATTTTATTAGGGGGCTTAGATTAGGTGTAAGTAGCTTAAAATTGTTGTAATATTTTTAACATGTTTGTAACTTATTTTTTTATTTTTTGTAACTTAGCTTTTTTTATTTTTTGTACTTTAGTTAGTTTATGTAATTGTATTTAATTGGAGTTATTTGTAGGTAGTTTATTTAGTTAATTTAATGATAGTGTAGTATTAGGTTTAATTGTAACTTAAGTTAGGATTTATTTTACAGGTAATTTTGTATTTCTTTTAGCTAGGTAGTTATTAAATAGTTAATAACTATTTAATAACTATTCTAACTAGCTAAAATAAATACAAAGTTACCTGTAAAATAAATATAAATCCTAAGATAGCTATAATATAATTATTAATTACATTGTAGCTATCTTAGGGTTTATTTTACAGGTAAGTATTTATTTTTAAATAGGAACAATTTATTAAAGTATAGTGTAGTGTTAGGTGTAATTGTAACTTAGGTTAGGATTTATTTCACCGGTACATTTCTCTTTATTTTAGCTAGGTAAGCTATTAAATAGTTAATAACTATTTAATAGTTATTGTACATGGTTAAAATAAATTGAAAGTTACCTGTAAAATAAATATAAATCCTAAGATAGCTAGAATATAATTATTATTTATATTGTAGCTATATTAGGGTTTATTTTAAAGGTAAGTATTTAGTTTTAAATAGGATTCATTTAGTTAATAAGAGTTAATTTATTTAGATTTATTTAATTAATATTTAAGTTAGGGGGGCGTTAGGGTTAGAGTTAGACTTAGGTTTAGGGGTTAATAATTTTATTACAGTGGCGGCGGCGTAGTGGGGGGCAGGATAGGGGTTAATAAATTTATTATAGGTGGCGACGGTGTAGGGGGGGCAGATTAGGGGTTAATAAATTTATTATAGGTGGCGACGGTGTAGGGGGGGCAGGATAGGGTTTAATACATTTAATATAGGTTGCGGCGGGTTCAGGGAGCGGCGGTTTAGGGGTTAATACATTTATTATAGTTGCGGTGGGCTCCGGGAGCGGCGGTTTAGGGGTTAATATGTATAGAGTAGCTTGCGGTGGGCTCCGGGAGCGGCGGTTTAGGGGGTAATTTGTATAGAGTAACTTGCGGTGGGCTCCGTGAGCGGCGGTTTAGGGGTTAATCATTTTATTTAGTTGCGGCGGTGTAG
This sequence comes from Bombina bombina, assembly GCF_027579735.1. NCBI lineage: Eukaryota > Metazoa > Chordata > Amphibia > Anura > Bombinatoridae > Bombina > Bombina bombina. The sequence continues at coordinate 1,012,229,924 of NC_069501.1, read as the reverse complement.
GGGGGACAGATTAGCGGTGTTTAGACTCGGGGTACATGTTAGGGTGTTAGGTGCAGACAGTTCCCATAGAAATCAATGGGATGTCGGGCAGCAGCGAACTTGTACTTTCGCTATGGTCAGACTCCCATTGATTCCTATGGGATCTGCCGCCTCCAGGCTGGCGCTTTGAAAACCAGGTACGCTGGGCCGTAAAAGTGCCGAGCGTACCTGCTAGTTTTTTGATAACTAGCAAAAGTAGTGAGATTGTGCCGCACTTGTGTGCAGAACATCTGGAGTGATGTAAGAATCGATCTGTGTCGGACTGAGTCCGGCGGATCGAAGTTTACGTCACAAAATTCTACTTTTGCCAGTCTCGAGCCTTTGATAACTAAGGCGAATCAGCCTCGCCACAAATACGCTGCGGAATTCCAGCGTATTTGAGGTTGACGGCTTGATAACTAGGCCCCAGTGCCTAAACAAGAGTGAACCCACATTGTGTGCACATTACATCAGTAACAAAGTGGAAGTCTAAGGGCCTTAAATACAGAATGTCTCCTTACTAATAGAGAAAATGTTGGTTGTTATGTGGTATCACAGAAAAGTATTAGCTAAACACGATTTTGTAATATTGAGTCAGTGGTGTATTAAAAGACAAAAGTCCTTCTAACTTCTTGTTATGTGCAGAATGAGGCAAACAACTCCAATGAATATAATATGGTAGGAGTAAAACAACATAAGTAAATATAGCTTCCATGCATCTAATCAGCTCACATCATCATATAGTCAACTAAAATTAAACAGAAACTCTTAGGGAGGTATAACATTAAACCAAGGGGATAACAATATACAAGCATCATTTTGATAGTGAGTGTTTAGTCCCCATTGCGTATGAAAAACGTTACAAGTTCTATATGAGAGTCTAGAAACATATTATCTTCTTCAAACATCCATCTTTGTTAGAGATACAGCTCAGGGGGACTAATTTGTTACCTTACTAGTCTAATCCCATGTGAGGTACCAAGTCCACTGTCCCAGAAGCTAGACGGCACATGAGAGTGTTGAAGCGGCATGTCCCCGCAGACAAGAGAAGCAATGGGGCATTACATTTTGCAGAGGTAATTCCAGCACTGCGAGTTTGATCCCTAAGAGCAGATGGCAATACAAGTACGGTGTTGGTGAGAAACATATAAGCCAATGCTATTGTGATGGCCATATCTCCAGAGTTTCCCCAACAGGTATATAGGACCTTGTTAACCGTGTCTGCAATGTCATTGCCAGTGGTTTCAGAACTGGGATTATATAGCACCATGGGACTAGCGATTTCATCCCCAGCGCCGTCTTTGAAGCTTGCTGTATTTTCTTCTTTTCCATGGTAGGTGTAGGTTTCAGGAGTCTGATCTCGATGTTCCAATGTGTTGTTGCACAGAAGCGGATCCAGGGTATGTATTAGCACGCTGCCCAGGACTTCATGAAACTGCTGCTTGAGTGTTGTATATGAGTCTTCTATTATACGCAGGACCCCAGCCTCCCAACTGTTGAGAGACTCCATGCTGTATCGCAGTTAGCCCCCTACAAGGCAAGGAATATTGAGGGATCCAGTACTAGTTATTTTATGAGCGGTTAGAGAGGACTAAACTGTATAAGACAAGGCAGTGCAGTTGCTACTGCTAACCCCCGAATAATCGGGGGGGGGGGGGTGCCGAGGTCTCGTGAAAGGCCGCCGCCCAAGGCCTCAGCGGTCCAGATCTGCCTCCTGTAATCATTAATACAACTATCCTGGTATCAAAATGTTCATGAGGATGAGTAGAAGTGAGATATTGCTGATTTAGCCAAGAATATTGTAAATAGATTTGCATTAACCGGCGGGTTAGCTTATTCAAGTCAGGAGCTCCAGATTTTACATTTTAGATTGAACGCTGCCCAGACATGCCCCCCAGTTTTGAAATGTTTAATCTATTAGTCTGGATTTTCCTTAGGATTTCCCATATAATGATCCTAATCCTCCAGCAGAGTTAGTGTAGTCTGTGTTTCATTAAAGGGAATTTTGGGCATTTTTCTGGGTCTATTACAGATGAGGGAGTGTTTTGTGAATCCTTGCACCCACTGAACTAAGTCACAGCCTGGACTGGCTGGACTGTGACGATCCGGTGGAAAGGGCCGTTTAAGCCTTTTTGTGGCAAACTGGTGACTGTTGCAGGATTGGTTAACCCTTGATACATCACACCATGAATTATAGCAATGGAAACTTTCCCCAAAAAAAGAATCCCTAAGAGACTAAGGGCCGATGTTCAAGCATAATCACGATAGCACTGTGTTCTAAAGGTTTCCACAACTCAATCCTAATTGCAGGTGAAATTTTCTAAAGGGACTGAATCATTAAAGGTAATCTTGCAAAGAAGCATTTTAGTACATTTCACAGTGATTGAATGTTCAAAGCAGAATTGCGATGTACAGCAAGGATTTAATGTAAATGATCTTCTTAAACAGTGTGGAATGACAAAGCAATTTACATGTGTGAATTGAAACAGAATTTTTTTTGTTGCATTATAATAGTAAAACTTGTATATCATTCATAAACTTATATGAGCTGAGAGATTGCGGGTATATTGTGCATGTGCATATAGTGGGGGGTAGTTATCATCGTGTCAACTTTCCTGCCTTCGCCGGCCCAATACGCCCGCCTAAGCTCGCCTCACATCGCCGCCGCGGACCTGAAAAAATATGCCTAAGTTATCAAATAAAGCTGTCAAAAAGCCGCGGGGCGATGAGCAGCGGATTGTGAGAGTTATCACTCATCCGATCTCGCTGCTCTTCGGCTGTTTGACAGCTTTCTTGCTAGCCTGTCACTAAGCACTAACACTAAACTACACTGTTCTACCCCCTATACCGGTGCCCCCGGAGCCCCCCGCAACTAAATAAAGTTACTAACCCCTAAACCGCCGCTCCTAGACCCTGCTGCAAGTCTTATAAATGTATTAACCCCTAAACCGCCGCTCCTAGACCCCGCCGCAAGTCTTATAAATGTATTAACCCCTAAACCGCCGCTCCCGGACACCGCTGCCACCTACATTATACCTAGTAACCCCTATCCTGCCCCCCCTATACCGTCGCCCTCTATAATAAAGTTATTAACCCCTATCCTGCTGATCCCGCACCTCGCCGCAAATAAATAAATAGTTTAACCCCTAAACCGCTGCTCCCTGAACCCGCCGCAACCTATATTAAATTTATTAACCCCTATCCTGCCCCCCCTAGACCGTCGCCACCTATAATAAATTTATTAACCCCTATCCTGCCCCCCACTACACCGCCGCCACTGTAATAAATGTATTAACCCCTAAACCTAAGTCTAACACTAACCCTAACACCCCCCTAACTTAAATATTAATTAAATAAATCTAAATCATATTTCTATTATTAACTAAGTTAATCCTATTTAAAACTAAATACTTACCTATAAAATAAACCCGAATATAGCTACAATATAAATAATAATTATATTGTAGCTATCTTAGGATTTATTTTTATTTTACAGGCACCTTCAAATTTATTTTAACTAGGTACAATAGCTATTAAATAGTTATTAACTATTTAATAGCTTACCTAGCTAAAATAAAGAGAAATGTACCTGTAAACTAAAAACTAACCTAAGTTACAATTACACCTAACACTACACTACACTTAAATAAATTATTCCTATTTAAAACTAAATACTTACCTGTAAAATAAACCCTAAGATAGCTACAATATAATTAATAATTACATTGTAGCTATCTTAGGATTTATATTTATTTTACAGGTAACTTTGTATTTATTTTAGCTAGTTAGAATAGTTATTAAATAGTTATTAACTATTTAATAAGTACCTAGCTAAAAGAAATACAAAATTACCTGTAAAATAAATCCCTACACTACACTATCATTAAATAAATTAAATAAACTACCTACAAATAACTACAATTAAATACAATTACATAAACTAACTAAAGTACAAAAAATAAAAAAAGCTAAGTTACAAAAAAATAAAAAAAATAAGTTACAAACATTTAAAAAAATATTACAACAATTTTAAGCTACTTACACCTACATCTAAGCCCCCTAATAAAATAACAAACCCCCCCAAAATAAAAAAAATGCCCTACCCTATTCTACATTAAAAAAGTTCAAAGCTCTTTTACCTTACCAGCCCTTAAAAGGGCCTTTTGTGGGGGCATGCCCCAAAGAGTTCAGCTCTTTTGCCTGTAAAAGAAAAATACAACCCCCCCCAACATTAAAACCCACCACCCACATACCCTTAATCTAACCCAAACCCGCCTTAAAATAATCTAACACTAATCCCCTGAAGATCATCCTACCTTTAGTCGTCTTCACTCAGCCGAGCCACCAATGGAACTGAAGAGGACATCCGGACCGGCAGAAGTGATCATCCAAGGGGCGCTGAAGAAATCTTCCATCCGATGAAGTGATCCTCCAAGCGGCGCTGAAGAAATCTTCCATCCGGGCGAGGTCATCTTCCAAGAGGCGCTGAAGAAGTCTTCTATCCGGGCGAGGTCATCTTCGAAGCCGGGTCTTGAATCTTCATCCCGCCGACGCGGAACATCCTTCTTTCCCGACGGACTACCGATGAATGAAGGCTCCTTTAAGGGACGTCATCCAAGATGGCGTCCCTTCAATTCCGATTGGCTGATAGGATTCTATCAGCCAATCGGAATTAAGGTAGGAAAAATCTGATTGGCTGATGGAATCAGCCAATCAGATTCAAGTTCAATCCGATTGGCTGATCCAATCAGCCAATCAGATTGAGTTCGCATTCTATTGGCTGTTCGGATCAGCCAATAGAATGCGAGCTCAATCTGATTGGCTGATTGGATCAGCTAATCAGATTGAACTTGAATCTGATTGGCTGATTCCATCAGCCAATCAGATTTTTCCTACCTTAATTCCGATTGGCTGATAGAATCCTATCAGCCAATCGGAATTGAAGGGACGCCATCTTGGATGACGTCCCTTAAAGGAGCCTTCATTCATCGGTAGTCCGTCGTTCAGTCGTCGTTCAGTCGTCGTTCAGTCGTCGTTCGTCGTTCAGTCGTCGGCCAGGATGGATGTTCCGCGTCGGAGGTCTTCAGGATGCTGCCGCTCCGCTCCGGATGGATGACGATAGAAGATCCCGCTTGGATGAAGACTTCAATCGGATGGAAGACCTCTTCTGCCCCGCTTGGATGAAGACTTCTACCGGATGGAGGACCTCTTCTTGCTCCGCTTGGATGAAGAATTTGGCTCGGCTGGGTGAAGACGACTCAAGGTAGGGAGATCTTCAGGGGCTTAGTGTTAGGTTTATTTAAGGGGGGTTTGGGTTAGATTAGGGGTATGTGGGTGGTGGGTTGTAATGTTGGGGGAGGTATTGTATGTTTTTTTTTACAGGCAAAAGAGCTGAACTTCTTGGGGCATGCCCCGCAAAGGGCCCTGTTCAGGGCTGGTAAGGTAAAAGAGCTTTGAACTTTAGTAATTTAGAATAGGGTAGGGCATTTTTTTATTTTGGGGGGCTTTGTTATTTTATTAGGGGGCTTAGAGTAGGTGTAATTAGTTTAAAATTGTTGTAATATATTTCTAATGTTTGTAAATATTTTTTTATTTTTTGTAACTTAGTTCTTTTTTATTTTTTGTACTTTAGTTAGTTTATTTCATTGTATTTATTTGTAGGAATTGTATTTAATTTATTTATTGATAGTGTAGTGTTAGGTTTAATTGTAGATAATTATAGGTATTTTATTTAATTTATTTATTGATAGTGTAGTGTTAGGTTTAATTGTAACTTAGGTTAGGATTTATTTTACAGGTAAATTTGTAATTATTTTAACTATTTTAGCTATTAACCCCTTAATGACCACAGCACTTTTCCATTTTCTGTCCGTTTGGGACCAAGGCTATTTTTACATTTTTGCGGTGTTTGTGTTTAGCTGTAATTTTCCTCTTACTCATTTACTGTACCCACACATATTATATACCGTTTTTCTCGCCATTAAATGGACTTTCAAAATATACCTTTATTTTCATCATATCTTATAATTTACTATAAAAAATATTATAAAATATGAGGAAAAAATGGAAAAAAACACACTTTTTCTAACTTTGACCCCCAAAATCTGTTACACATCTACAACCACCAAAAAACACCCATGCTAAATAGTTTCTAAATTTTGTCCTGAGTTTAGAAATACCCAATGTTTACATGTTCTTTGCTTTTTTTTGCAAGTTATAGGGCCATAAATACAAGTAGCACTTTGCCATTTCCAAACCACTTTTTTTCAAAATTAGCGCTAGTTACATTGGGACACTAATATCTTTCAGGAATCTCTGAATACCCATTGACATGTATATATTTTTTTTTAGAAGACATCCCAAAGTATTGATCTAGGCCCATTTTGGTATATTTCATGCCACCATTTCACCGCCGAATGCGATCAAATAAAAAATGTTTTTTACTTTTTCACAAATTTTTTCACAAACTTTAGGTTTCTCACTGAAATTATTTACAAACAACTCATGAAATTATGGAATAAATGGTTGCAAATGCTTCTCTGGGATCCCTTTTGTTCATAAATAGCAGACATATATGGCTTTGGCTTTGCTTTTTGGTAATTAGAAGGCTGCTAAATGCCACTGCGCACCACACGTGTATTATGCCCAGCAGTGAATGGGTTAATTAGGGAGCATGTAGGGAGCTTCTAGGGTTAATTTTAGCTCTAGTGTAGTGTAGTAGACAACCCCAAGTATTGATCTAGGCCCATTTTGGTATATTTCATGCCACCATTTCACCGCCAAAAGCAATCAAATAAAAAAAAATTGTTCACTTTTTCAAACTTTAGGTTTTTCACTAAAATTATTTACAAACAGCTTGTGCAATTATGGCACAAATGGTTTTAAATGCTTCTCTGGGATCCCCTTTGTTCAGAAATAGCAGACATATATGGCTTTGGCGTTGCTTTTTGGTAATTATAAGGCCGCTAAATGCTGCTGCGCATCACATGTGTATTATGGCCAGCAGTGAAGGGGTTAATTAGGTAGTTTGTAGGGAGCTTGCAGGGTTAATTTTAGCTTTAGTGTAGAGATCAGACTCCCACCTGACACATCCCACCCCCTGATCCCTCCCAAACAGCACTCTTCCCTCCCCCACCCCACAATTGTCCCCGCCATCTTAAGTACTGGCAGAAAGTCTGCCAGTACTAAAATAAAAGGTATAAAAAAAATAAAAAATTTTAAGCATATTTACATATGCTGCTATGTAGGGTCCCCCCTTAGCCCCCAACCTCCCTGATCCCCCCAAAATAGCTCCCTAACCCTCCCCCTCTGCCTTATTGGGGCCATCTTGGGTACTGGCAGCTGTCTGCCAGTACCCAGTTTGCAAATAAAAATGTTTATTTTTTATTATTTGTTTCTGTAGTGTAGCTTCCCCCCCCCCACAGTCCAATACCCCACCAGCCAAACCGATCACCAAAATAAACATATTAACCCCTTTGATCCCCACTTCTAGCAAAAAAACTTTCTGTAGCGTAGTGGTTCCCACCCGCTCCCTCCCCGTGCACGCGCCCGCCCGGCCTCCCCGTGCATGTGCGCGCATCCGTGCGCGTCCCCCCGGTCGTCCCCGCCCCCGATCCCGCCCCCCTCCGCATCACAAAGGCCATCGATGGCCGCCACCCACCTCCCACACCGGCTCCCACCCACCAACGAACGTAGCCGTTAATGTCCGGTGCAGAGAGGGCCACAGAGTGGCTCTCTCTGCACCGGATGGCTAAAAATGGTTATTGCAGGATGCCTCGATATCGAGGCATCACTGCAATAACCGGAAAGCAGCTGGAAGCGAGCAGGATCGCTTCCAGCTGCTTTCCACACCGAGGACGTGCAGGGTACGTCCTCAGGCGTTAACTGCCTTTTTTTTGAGGACGTACCCTGCACGTCCTCGGTCATTAAGGGGTTAAATAGTTCTTAACTATTTAATAGCTATTGTACCTGGTTAAAATAAATACAAAGTTACCTGTAAAATAAATATTAATCCTAAAATAGCTATAATATAATTATAATTTATATTGTAGCTATATTAGGATTTATTTTACAGGTAAGTATTTAGCTTTAAATAGGAATAATTTATTTAAGAAGAGTTAATTAATTTTGTTAGATTAAAATTATATTTAACTTAGGGGGGTGTTAGTGTTAGGGTTAGACTTAGCATTAGGGGTTAATACATTTATTAGAATTGCGGTGAGCTCCAGTCGGCAGATTAGGGGTTAATAATTGAAGTTAGGTGTCGGCGATGTTAGGGAGGGCAGATTATGGGTTAATACTATTTATTATAGGGTTAGTGAGGCGGGAGTGAGGCGGATTAGGGGTTGATAACTTTATTATAGTAGCGGTGCGGTCCGCTCGGCAGATTAGGGGTTAATAAGTGTAGGCAGGTGGAGGCGACCTTGAGGGGGGCAGATTAGGGGTTAATAAATATAATATAGGGGTCGGCGGTGTTAGGGGCAGCAGATTAGGGGTACATATCTATAATGTAGGTGGCGGCTCTTTGCGGTCGGCAGATTAGGGGTTAATTATTGTAGGTAGCTGGCGGCGACGTTGTGGGGGGCAGGTTAGGGGTTATTAAATATAATATAGGGGTCGGTGGTGTTAGGGGCAGCAGATTAGGGGTACATAAGTATAACGTAGGTGGCGGTCGGCAGATTAGGGGTTAAAAAAATTTAATCGAGTGGCAGGCGATGTGGGGGGGGGCTCGGTTTAGGGGTACATAGGTAGTTTATGGGTGTTAGTGTACTTTAGAGTACAGTAGTTAAGAGCTTTATGAACCGGCGTTAGCCCAGAAAGCTCTTAACTACTGACTTTTTTCTGCGGCTGGAGTTTTGTCGTTAGAATTCTAACGCTCACTTCAGACACGACTCTAAATACCGGAGTTAGAAAGATCCCATTGAAAAGATAGGATACGTAATTGACGTAAGGGGATCTGCGGTATGGAAAAGTCGCGGCTGAAAAGTGAGCGTTAGACCCTTTTTTGAATGACTCCAAATACCGGCGGTAGCCTAAAACCAGCGTTAGGAGCCTCTAACGCTGGTTTTCATGGCTACCGCCAAACTCCAAATCTAGGCCTAAGATAGCTACAATGTAATTATTAATTATATTGTAGCTATCTTAGGGTTTATTTTACAGGTAAGTATTTAGTTTTAAATAGGAATAATTTATTTAAGTATAGTGTAGTGTTAGGTGTAATTGTAACTTAGGTTAGTTTTTATTTTACAGGTAAATTTCTCTTTATTTTAGCTAGGTAGCTATTAAATAGTTAATAACTATTTAATAGCTATTGTACCTAGTTAAAATAAATTGAAAGGTACCTGTAAAATAAAAATAAATCCTAAAATAGCTACAATATAATTATTATTTATATTGTAGCTATATTCGGGTTTATTTTAAAGGTAAGTATTTAGTTTTAAATAGGATTAATTTAGTTCATAATAGAAATATGATTTAGATTTATTAAATTAATATTTAAGTTAGGGGGGTGTTAGGGTTAGTGTTAGACTTAGGTTTAGGGGTTAATAAATTAATTACAGTGGCGGCGGTGTAGTGGGGGGCAGGATAGGGGTTAATAAATGTATTATAGGTTGCGACGGTGTAGGGGGGGCAGGATAGGGGTTAATAAATGTATTATAGGTGGCGACGGTGTAGGGGGGCAGATTAGGGGTTAATAAATTTAATATAGGTTGCGGCAGGGTCAGGGAGCGGCGGTTTAGGGGTTAAACGATTTATTTATTTGCGGCGAGGTGCGGGATTGGCAGGATAGGGGTTAATAACTTTATTATAGGGGGGGCAGGATAAGGGGTTACTAGGTATCATGTAGGTGGCGGTGGGCTCCGGGAGCGGCGGTTTAGGGGTTAATAGGTATAGAGTAGCTTGCGGTGGGCTCCGGGAGCGGCGGTTTAGGGGGTAATAACTTTATTTAGTTGCGGCGGTGTAGGGGGGACAGATTAGTGGTGTTTAGACTCGGGGTACATGTTAGGGTGTTAGGTGTAGACAGCTCCCATAGAAATCAATGGGATGTCTGGCAGCAGCGAACTTGTACTTTCGCTATGGTCAGACTCCCATTGATTGCTATGGGATCCGCCGCCTCCCGGGTGGCGGTTTGAAAACCAGGTACGCTGGGCCATAAAAGTGCCGAGCGTACCTGCTAGTTTTTTGATAACTAGCAAAAGTAGTCAGATTGTGCCGCACTTGTGTGCGGAACATCTGGAGTGACGTAAGAATCGATCTGTGTCAGACTGAGTCCGGCGGATCGAAGTTTACGTCACAAAATTCTACTTTTGCCGGTCTCTAGCCTTTGATAACTAAGGCGAATCAGCCTCGCCACAAATACGCTGCGGAATTCCAGCGTATTTGAGGTTGACGGCTTGATAACTACCCCCCAGTGTGTTATATGTTTGTATTATACTGTAAAATAGTATATTATGAGCAAGAATAAAAGTGGTACGCTATTGTTATAAGCAATATCTCACCCACGCTAACTTGCATGTGTAGTACAAGTTGAAAGCAAGCGCGCTCGCTCAAGCTCAAACAAAATTAGCCTGTGGTGGGTTTGCGCAAGTGGACACCTAGTGTACAGTGTAAGAGTTCAAACAAATGTGCACCAAACACAACATAAATACATTAAAATAAAGTGTAACACTCATGTACACTATCTGATAAAAAATATTCATATAAATACTAATAAAAATGTTTTATAAGGATTGAAAGGTATTTGGAAAGGGTATATTGTATGCATGTATGTATGTATATATATATATATTTATATACTGTATATATATATATATATATATGTCTAAATGTGTGTATGGGTGTAAATATGTGTGCATATATGTGTGTTTATGTGTTTATATATGTATACATAATTATACATAAATATACATATATAGAAACACACATATATACACATGTATATACATATACACACAGACACACATATATATACTTTGAATCCTTTCCCACTCAAAAAAATGATAAAAAAATTTTTTTATTCAATTTTAATATTTTGTAACGTGTTTTACTGTGTATTTAGTATAAATATTTTACATTCCAATGTTCTTCACATAGTATATAATTTTCTTTGTATTTTTAAATATATATTCCTACATATATCTGTACATATCTATACCTGTGTATATTCATATAGATATACAGGTATATATATATATATCAGATTTAAAATAATCAAATATATAAAGAGAAATATATATTTTAAAATATAAAAGAACATGTTCTTCTATGTGAAGAACATTTGAATGTAAACAATTTATAATTACCTTTGGGTTAGTGCGCCAGTGAACAGTGTTAGGTTGTTTTTGTAACAGTGTGCTCCACTAAAGTCTAGAGGAGAAGAAGTTAACGCAGTCACAATATCCAAGGTCCTGAAGTAAGCATGCATCAGATTTTGCTTCACTCTAACAAATCCACATTAAAATTTTACTTTCAGCAGTGTTTGAGCACAAGCGGATGTGCTAAATAGCGCACCACTTTTAATCTAATCCTATGTATTTTAATGAAGCTGTTTTAATAAACATGTTTTTAATTTTTGCCGTGATTTTTATTTTTAGGAACAAGATTTTGTGTACGGTATATTCATATCCCACTGAAGACAGTGGCCACAGGTTTTTCAGTTTACAATAGTGGATTTTTAAAAGATTGCACTTTGCAAAATGCTTTTATAAAAGAAGACAGGTTTTTTTTGTATTTATACAGCTGCTACATTTGTGCAACTGTTAACACTGTACTGTACGGGTTTACTTCTAATATCGCAGTTGCACTGTAATAATCGTGTTTACTTTTAATAACACGCTTGACACACTGTGATCGTGATATTAGAGTTAAAGCCCTATACTTTCCTATGGAAGGCACATTGCCACTGGTTTGAACATCAAGGGTCAGACCACTTTCTTAGAACATTTCAACTGATGAGAGCTTTGCGAGACTGACGTGAGTGAAATGAGAATTTCTAGGCAGACCTTTAGAACATTTGGTCCGAAAACCCTGACTGTAGAAGCATACCTCAATATGCTTTGATGGAAAGAAGTTACCTTTTAGCAAAGTAAATCCAGGAAATGGATAGCGGCACCACCAGTATCAAAAGCAAATACATTTATTGAGCCAACATCATATCAAAAGACAACCTTTTGGATTCACATCCTTACTCATTTCTGATTCATACATATTTTTGATGCCTTTAAATAGTCATTAAGCCACACCCATTACACACATTAACTCTATAAATATCCCTTATCCTATGTTCTAACACAACTAGCACCACCTAATGTGTTTTACAGGCAAATACTTCTATCCATTTCCCTATTCATACCTTCAGGTGATATTGTCCCTAGCTCATAAATCCAGAACAGTTCTCTACATTGTAATCATTTTTTTCTATTACCACCTCTTCTTGAAAATCTAACCTGTTCTAGAATCTGAAATCTCAATTGACTCACCTTGTGACCTGCTGTCAAAAAATGGTGAGAAACAGGTGCCTCTAAATTTTTATTTCTGATATTGCTCTTATGCTGATTTATACGTTCACATACTTTATGCGTGGTCTCCCCTACGTAACCCAAACCACATGGACATTTAATTAGATAGACCGCATAATTTGTGTTGCAGATATAATATACTTTGATCTTATATTTCTTACCTGTCCATGGGTGGGAGCAAACAGGGCTCCGTATCACACTATTACAATTTGAGCAATTGAGGCATGGAAAGCATCCCACATTTCTCCCCCCTATGTAGCTTTGACTCAAACCTTTGTTTGAACCAATATCCGCTTTAACTAATCTATCCTTCAAATTCCTACCGCTTTTAAATGCTGGCATAGGGAAATTTTCAAATTCTTTCACATCAGGGTTAGAGACCTTCAACACATGACAATGTTAACAAAGGATTTTCTGTATCTGTTTACTTCATAGGGAAAACTCACTAACAAACACCATTCTTGGTGTCTTAACCTCTATTGCCTTCTTTTGTAGGAGGGACCCTCTTGGAATTTTTTACACATTTTCAATTTCTTTCTTTATTAGGTCCACAGGGTATCTCTGTATAAACCGTTTACCCATCTCTGAGAGTCTATCCTTCACCAGACTTTCATCTGAGACAATCCGTCTTATTCTTAAGAATTAACTCTTGGGTAAAGATTTTAGCAAAGATGAAGGATGGGCCCTATTATATTGCAATAAGTTATTGCAATCAATCTCTTTCTTGAATAGATCAACTGACAAGCCACCTTTATTCTTGAATACTGTGGTATATCCTCTCTTCACTGAAATTTCACTGAAATTTAATTTGAATGTAATATGCTGAGTAGCACTATTCAAACTATCAACAATTCTTTCCAGGGTCCCAATATCACCTAACCATACCCCAAATATATAATCTATATAGCACCACCATGTGGCACCATATAGTAGAAACAATGGATGATTATATACAAAATATTCCTCAAATACATTCATGAAAATATTTGCGTATGTGGGGGCGACATTAGCACCCATAGCAGTCCCCTTGTCACACCGAGCTGCTCTAGCCATTGCTAGGGGCGCGGCGTCTTCTTCCCTGCTCATTGTCAGGGGCTGTGTCGCTCCGGATGCATGCGGCGCTGATGTCATCGCCGCATGCTCCTCTGTCTGATGCCGGTCCGGATTCCTGTCGCGTGAAACCTATGTAAGTTGCACAAAAACGATCTATCACTGCCCAAGTATAGGTGTTACTTTGTGTGCTCCTGGATGTGATAGATTTATACTGCTATTTGCCTTATTGTTGCTGAACCCTGCCTGTCTGACTACTCGGCCTGTTAACCCCTAAATTGCTTGATTGATACTGCTGCTGAACTCTGCTTGTCTGACTACTCTGCCTGTTAACCCCTAAATTGCTGGATTGATATACTGCTGCTGAACATTGCTTGTCTGACTTCTCTGCATGATTGGGGATGCATTGCTTACAGGGCAGTGTACCTTTAAATGAACATTTTATAAGTGAGGCACTAATTTTTAAGAATTATACAAGAATTACACTTAATACTCTCCACACTGCTGGTTACTAACTAACAAACTGCCTACAATAGCATATGTTCACATTTTCAAAGTGAACGTTTTATAAGTGAGGCACTAATTTTTAAGAATTATACAAGAATTACACTCACTACTCTCCACACTGCTGGTTACTAACTAACAAACTGTCTACTGACATCTGCTAAGGAATGCTGAGTTAACCTATTGTCTCTTCTGCTTTCAGGTATGTGAATTAAGGCCCTGCATTGAAATCCTGCTATTCCCTGCTTTTCTGTCATTTTACTCCAAGTCTCTCTTTTTGGTATGTGAATTAAGGCCCTGCATTGAAATCCTGCTATTCCCTGCTTTTCTGTCATTTTACTCCAAGACTCTCTTTTTGGTATGTGAATTAAGGCCCTGCATTGAAATCCTGCTATTCCCTGCTTTTCTGTCATTTTACTCCAAGTCTCTCTTTTTGGTATGTGAATTAACGCCCTGCATTGAAATCCTGCTATTCCCTGCTTTTCTGTCATTTTACTCCAAGTCTCTCTTTTTGGTATGTGAATTAAGGCCCTGCATTGAAATCCTGCTATTCCCTGCTTTTCTGTCATTTTACTCCAAGGGGGGTAGTTATCAAGCCGTCAACCTCAAATACGCTGGAATTCCGCAGCGTATTTGTGGTGAGGCTGATTCGCCTTAGTTATCAAGCCCTAGATACCGGCAAATGTAGAATTTTGTGACGTAAGCTTCGATCCGCCGGACTCAGTCCGACACAGATCGATGCTTACGTCACTACAGATGTTCCGCACACAAGTGCGGCACAATCTGACTACTTTTGCTAGTTATCAAAAAACTAGCAGGTACGCTCGGCACTTTTCCGGCCCAGCGTACCTGGTTTTAAATCCGCCGCCCTGGAGGCGGCGGATCCCATAGGAATCAATGGGAGTCTGACCATAGCAAAAGTACATGTTCGCTGCTGCCAGACATCCCATTGATTCCTATGGGAACTGTCTACACCTAACACCCTAACATGTACCCCGAGTCTAAACACCCCTAATCTGTCCCCCCCTACACCGCCGCAACTAAGTAAAGTTATTACCCCCTAAACCGCCGCTCCCGGAGCCCACCGCCACTCTAATAAACTGATTAACCCCTAAACCGCCGCTCCCGGAGCCCACCGCAAGCTATAATAAATATGTTAACCCCTAAACCGCCGCTCCCGGTCCCCGCTGCAGCTATAATATATGTATTAACCCCTAAACCGCCGCTCCCAGACCCCGCCGCCACCTACATTATACCTATTAACCCCTATCCTGCCCCCCCTATACCGTCGCCACCTATAATAAAGTTATTAACCCCTATCCTGCCGATCTCGGACCTCGCAGCAACTAAATAAATAGTTTAACCCCTAAACCGCCTCTCCCGGACCCCGCCGCAACCTATATTAAACTTATTAACCCCTAATCTGCCCCCCTACACCGTCACCACCTATAATACATTTATTAACCCCTATCCTGCCCCCCCTACACCGCCGCCACTGTAATAAAATTATTAACCCCTAAACCTAAGTCTAACCCTAACCCTAACACCCCCCTAAATTAAATATTAATTAAATAAATCTAAATAATATTTATCTTATTAAATAAATTAATCCTATTTAAAACTAAATACTTACCTGTAAAATAAACCCTAAGATAGCTACAATATAATTAATAATTACATTGTAGCTATTTTAGGATTTATATTTATTTTACAGGTAACTTTGTATTTATTTTAGCTAGTTAGAATAGTTATTAAATAGTTATTAACTATTTAATAATTACCTAGCTAAAAGAAATACAAAATTACCTGTAAAATAAATCCTAACCTAAGTTACAATTAAACCTAACACTACACTATCATTAAATTAATTAAATAAATTACCTACAAATAACTACAATTAAATACAATTAAATAAACTAACTAAATTACAAAAAATAAAAAAAGCTAAGTTACAAAAAATCAGCCAATCAGATTGAGCTCGGAATAGAATGCGAGCTCAATCTGATTGGCTGATTGGATCAGCCAATCGGATTGAACTTCAATCTGATTGGCTGATTCAATCAGCCAATCAGATTTTTCCTACCTTAATTCCGATTGGCTGATAGAATCCTATCAGCCAATCGGAATTGAAGAGACACCATCTTGGATGACGTCCCTTAAAGGAATATCCATTCGTCGGTAGTCGTCGGGAAGAAGAGGATGGCTCCGCGTCGGCTCGTCTGAAGATGGCTCCGCTCCACTCCGGATGGATGAAGATTGAAGACGCTGCTTGGAAGATGACATCGCCCGGATGGAAGATTTCTTCAGCGCCGCTTGGATGATGACTTCATTGGATGGAAGATTTCTTCAGCGCCCCTTGGATGATGACTTCTGCCGCTCCGGATCTCCTCTTCGGTTCCATCGGTGGCTTGGCTGAGTGAAGACGACTCAAGGTAGGATGATCTTCAGGGGGGTAGTGTTAGTTTTTTTTAAGGGGGGTTTGGGTTAGATTAGGGGTATGTGGGTGGTGGGTTTTAATGTTGGGGGGGTTGTATTTTTCTTTTACAGGCAAAAGAGCTGTTTTCTTTGGGGCATGCCCCTCAATTTAGAATAGGGTAGGGAATTTTTTTATTTTGGGGGGGTTTGTTATTTTATTAGGGGGCTTAGATTAGGTGTAAGTAGCTTAAAATTGTTGTAATATTTTTTAAATGTTTGTAACTTATTTTTTTTATTTTTTGTAACTTAGCTTTTTTTATTTTTTGTAATTTAGTTAGTTTATTTAATTGTAGTTAATTGTAGTTATTTGTAGGTAATTTATTTAATTAATTTAATGATAGTGTAGTGTTAGGTTTAATTGTAACTTAGGTTAGGATTTATTTTACAGGTAATTTTGTATTTTTTTTAGCTAGGTAGTTATTAAATAGTTAATAACTATTTAATAACTATTCTAACTAGCTAAAATAAATACAAAGTTACCTGTAAAATAAATATAAATCCTAAAATAGCTACAATGTAATTATTAATTATATATTGTAGCTATCTTAGGGTTTATTTTACAGGTAAGTATTTAGTTTTAAATAGGAATAATTTATTAAAGTATAGTGTTAGGTGTAATTGTAACTTAGGTTAGTTTTTATTTTACAGGTAAATTTCTCTGTATTTTAATAGGTAGCTATTAAATAGTTAATAACTATTTAATAGCTATTGTACCTAGTTAAAATAAATTGAAAGTTACCTGTAAAATAAAAATAAATCCTAAGATAGCTATAATATAATTATAATTTATATTGTAGCTATATTAGGATGTATTTTACAGGTAAGTATTTAGCTTTAAATAGGAATAATTTATTTAATAAGAGTTAATTTATTTCGTTAGATTTAAATTATATTTAACTTAGGGGGGTGTTAGTGTTAGGGTTAGACTTAGCTTTAGGGGTTAATAAATTTATTTTAGTAGCGGTGAGCTCCGGTCGTCAGATTAGGGGTTAATAATTGAAGTTAGGTGTCGGCGATGTTAGGGAGGGCAGATTAGGGGTTAATACTATTTATGATAGGGTTAGTGAGGCGGATTAGGGGTTAATAACTTTATTATAGTAGCGCTCAGGTCCGCTCGGCAGATTAGGGGTTAATAAGTGTAGGCAGGTGTCGGCGACGTTGAGGGGGGCAGATTAGGGGTTAATAAATATAATATAGGGGTCGGCGGTGTTAGGGGCAGCAGATTAGGGGTACATAAGGATAACGTAGGTGGCGGCGCTTTGCGGTCGGGAGATTAGGGGTTAATTATTGTAAGTAGCTGGCGGCGACGTTGTGGGGGGCAGGTTAGGGGTTAATAAATGTAATACAGTGGTCGGCGGGGTTAGGGGCAGCAGATTAGGGGTACATAGGTATAACGTAGGTGGCGGTCGGCAGATTAGGGGTTAAAAAATTTAAATCGAGTGGCGGCGATGTGGGGGGACCTCGGTTTAGGGGTACATAGGTAGTTTATGGGTGTTAGTGTACTTTAGGGTACAGTAGTTAAGAGCTTTATGAACCGGCGTTAGCCCAGAAAGCTCTTAACTCCTGCTTTTTTCCTGCGGCTGGAGTTTTGTCGTTAGAGCTCTAACGCTCACTTCAGAAACGACTCTAAATACCAGCGTTAGAAAGATCCCATTGAAAAGATAGGATACGCAATTGACGTAAGGGGATATGCGGTATGGAAAAGTCGCGGCTGAAAAGTGAGCGTTAGACCCTTTAATCACTGACTCCAAATACCGGCGGTAGCCTAAAACCAGCGTTAGGAGCCTCTAACGCTGGTTTTCATGGCTAATGCCAAACTCCAAATCTAGGCCTTAGTTAATAAGAGAAATATTATTTAGATTTATTTAATTAATATTTAAGTTAGGGGGTGCTAGGGTTAGTGTTAGACTTAGGTTTAGGGGTTAATAATTTTATTACAGTGGCGGCGGTGTAGTGGGGGGCAGGATAGGGGTTAATAAATGTATTATAGGTGGCGACGGTGTAGGGGGGCAGATTAGGGGTTAATAAGTTTAATATAGGTTGCGGCGGGGTCCGGGAGCGGCGGTTTAGGGGTTAAACTATTTATTTAGTTGCGGCGAGGTCCGGGATCAGCAGGAAAGGGGTTAATAACTTTATTATAGGTGGCAACGGTATAGGGGGGGCAGGATAGGGGTTACTAGGTATAATGTAGGTGGCGGCGGTGTCCGGGAGCAGCGGTTTAGGGGTTAATACATTTATAAGAGTTGCGGCGGGGTCTAGGAGCGGCGGTTTAGGGGTTACTAACTTTATTTAGTTGCGGGGGGCTCCGGGGGCGCCGGTATAGGGGGTAGAACAGTGTATTTAGTGTGGGTGTTTAGTGACAGGCTAGCAATAAAGCTGTAAAAAAGCCGAAGAGCAGCGAGATCGGATGAGTGATAACTCTCACAATCCGCTGCTCATCGCCCCGTACTTGGTGTGCGGCTTTTTGACAGCTGTATTGATATCTTAGGCGAACGTATTCAGGTCCGCAGCGGCGATGGTAGGCGAGCTTAGGCGGGCGTATTGAACCGGCGAAGGCAGGTAAAGTAGACGGCTTGATAACTACCCCCCCAAGTCTCTCTTTTTGGTATGTGAATTAAGGCCCTGCATTGAAATCCTGCTATTCCCTGCTTTTCTGTCATTTTACTCCAAGTCTCTCTTTTTTGGTATGTGAATTAAGGCCCTGCATTGAAATCCTGCTATTCCCTGCTTTTCTGTCATTTTACTCCAAGTCTCTCTTTTTGGTATGTGAATTAAGGCCCTGCATTGAAATCCTGCTATTCCCTGCTTTTCTGTCATTTTAACTCCAAGTCTCTCTTTTTGGTATGTGAATTAAGGCCCTGCATTTAAATCCTGCTATTCCCTGCTTTTCTGTCATTTTACTCCAAGTCTCTCTGTGTATATGTATATTGAGCACATGCATTTAGGCTGTTAAAATTAAGTCCTGCATTTATTGTAATGATTTTTCTCAATGTCTCATTTCTAATGTCTAGTTAATTGCCATGTGATGCTCAATCCTTATAAATACTTGCTATAACTCTAAAATGTATACTTGTCTTATGTCACAGTTTTATTGTCTGTTTACTTAACTCATCTCACCCTGACCAGAATCAAACATTCCAATTGGCCTTACCAACTGTCTTTGATTAGTAATCAACTACATTTAGTGGACTCAGTTGACTGTCCTGCCTGTATATATTTCACACTAGTTTGGGGATGTGCATTGTACAGGGGTGTGCATTGCTTACAGGGCAGTGTACTTTTTAACAATAGCATATGTTTACATTTTCAAAGTGAACATTTTATAAGTGAGGCTCTAATTTTTAAGAATTATACAAGAATTGAATAAGGATTGGGCAAGGGGCAAGACACAAGGCAAGTACTCTGGTAATACTGTGTTTTATGTATCTCATTGTATCCTTTTGCAAGTGCTGCTGTAACACTGTGTCTTATGTGTTTACTTGGTTCCCACTTTCATAATAATGCTCAATATCTTCATATTCCTTTTTGCTACCTCTTTGTCTCTATAACAAACTACATTACTCAATTACTCATTCTCCCTCTCCACCTGCACTGTTCATTAGCCCATCTCTTTTATACTCACCTTACTTTTTTTTTTTTTTTTTTTTAAATGTTTTTATTGAGGTATTCAAAATAGGCTTACAAACAGTATAAATATGCAAAAAGAAAAGATGTCATATGGTTAGTAGCTACATAATATCCAAGGTAAGATGTGCAATCCAATTTAGCTTAACAACATTGAGGTGAACCCTCTATACAATTCGTTAGTAAATTATTACACAGTCAGAGACATCAAAGTTGATAAATAGTGCCTATATATAAGGGAGCCTTCCCTATCCAAAAAAAAGGTCACACATGGACCTAAAACAAGGGAACATATATGAAGGTAGGGGTAGGCAAGGTAAAGTGGAGAGACCACTCTTGGGTCCCAGAAATGTAACCTCAGTTTTTATCAGTTAGGTAGTAAATTCTAATAGATGGGTTCCATATTATGGTGTTATGTATAGTATGAGGGAATGCAAAGGAAATGATGAGAAGAGCGGTATATGAAAGAGAAACCGCGTATTTAGTCCTCCTAGGACTAGGAGAAATATTATAGAAGGGGGGGAGGTGGAATGATGAATGCTGTGGGTAGAATATATGCCAAGGGGAGCTATTAGGATGAAAGGTGTCGACTGCATACTGATGCTATATTGGAGAGAAGGTTGAGTGGAGCTGTAAAGAAAACAGGGTATAGAAATGGGTTAGAGTCTCAGCTGGCTAGTGTTAAAGGTCAGACCAGCTGACCTGAATAGATTAGGCTAGTCAATGTTATGGCATTGAAAGTAAATACAGTGGGGGTAAATAGGTTGTGGCATAATCAAGGAGAACCACACTTGTGGTCCTCCTGAACTGTAAAATTCAGTCCATCTGCTAAGGGGGAGAGAAAAGTAGTGAATCTTTGAGAATGTTTGGATATAGGAGTTCCTTTGCCTCTAGGGGGAGAAAAGAAAAAAAGATTTGCTAGGGAGACTGTACCACTGAAAAAAAAAAGATTAGTCTATGCTACTAAATATAGAACTCCTTGGATTATAGGGGGATCAAAATCACTATGAAGCAGACTTAAAGAGCGGTAAGAGTTTTAGGTCTGGGAGCTAGTCTTATGAAATGCAGAATGATAGGTTAATCTCTGTAGAAGAGCTAAAGGTTGGGCCAGTCATTACAAGACCTTAAGATAATATGTGATATCGGGGAGATAGAACTGCGTATATACAGTAGCCTAAACAGTTTAAAATAAAAGTGCAATCATATCAATACTGTTACCTTGAAGATACGGAATAGAGGCATATATCAGCTTTTGTGGCAGCAACATGTCATAGTAACCTTGTCAGTTGGATATGGGCCCTATATCCAACAACAGGCCAGCATGCTAAAGAGTAGGGATCTACCATGATGCAGAGCCACGCATAGCACTTGGAAACAAGATGATGGAACATTGAAAATAGTAAAAGTTTAACTGCGTGACAATATATTAATCTTATGTGCTAACTAATCTGTGAAGAACAGAATAACCATTCTCATTGTGGAAATTAGCAGAGGTGGCTATAAGTTAGTTACCCCTTTCCTTTATATATAATAGATGGGCAGCTATCAGTTTCTCTACATTTCTGTAGAATCTTAAGGCTTGCTTGGTATAAGGTTTTAACTGGTTAACTAAGCATTACAGAAATAGAACGAACATTGTTAACTAAGGCAACCTCGGTCAGGACAGCCACAGCAGTTTGACAGTGGTTCAGTATACGCAGCAATACAGGCAAAACAATTGTATAGTTCAGCTATATCGGTAAAATACTTAAGTGTTCAGTCACAGAAGAATATTAATAAGCCATTGCTGCGTTATGGAAGAGCATATAGATCTACAATAAACCAATATATATAATACTGCGTGCTATCTAGTAACATTGAACTATATAAACATTTTGCCCCCCCAAAGAGTCCAACATGCAGAAAATCAAAAGGCCCTCTCTCTTAAGTAAGAAAAGAGGAGCCAATCGATGTAGTAAGCAGATGAGAGATAAAATTACACGCCAGACAAACATGCGTATCAGGTTAATAACCAACAGAATTTTGAACTTATAACAGAACATAGTAAACAGACTTACGTGTATGGATCATTAAAATGAAGTAATTGACCGTGTCCCGCTCAGTGACCATTATCTCAAGGAGCAAGATCATCTGTCAGCATGGTCATCCCATTTCATAATAGGTCAAGCTCGATATAAATATCATGTCCTTTCGATCACAAAAGAACAATCCCAAACAGTGTAAAGGGCCGTGGTTGAGCCATTGAGTCACTTTAAAATTAGCAATTTCTACTGATTTGCAGGGTGTCTTGTGTGTTACCAGTACAGGGATGGATCTCCAACTGGCCAGGGCTAAGTAAGAAAACATACTGAGTGTCTGCGGGTATGCCCTGTGATAGAAGACTCTCCGGATTCAACACTTCATCATTATTTTGGTCCACGGTCGGGTCCCATATAGGAGGACTCACCACAAACTTCAACTTCACTTGATCGGAACATAGGGATTCCAAGGTCGGACCGCCTGGGGTGGGTTGATGATCTCTCTGAGGTGCGCATGTAGTTGTGGCGTTTGCCCCTGTGTGCTGCTGACACTGAGAGTGTTCCGCAGTCTGCCTCGGTCGCAACATCAGGGCTGAAACCAGCAAGGTGAGCTCCCTCTCCAGACTCTGAAAGTGCTCATCTATGAGCCACCGCGTGGACTGCTCCCAGGCCTCCATATTGGCGCTGCACCACAGGTAACGTGCTTGCCGCGGCCCTTAGAGATGTAGAGTATAAGCGTCTGATTAGGGCCAGGTAATCAGAATCTGATAGTTCGTAGCCCCTCCGATGCTTCAATCCATGCCAAACTCTAAAGGGAGTGGGCTTGGCAATCCAAATGGTGATGTATACCCCGGAATGGGGTTGAAGGACTCAAACTCAATATGCAGCTTCGACGCAGAGCTCCTGTTCAGTCTGTGTTCCTATGCGGGTATTAAATGGCTCCTGGGTGATATGATAGGGAAATTAAAGTTCAAAACATTACGGTATTTGCTTCATTTTATCTCAAAGCCCGGGAGCTCTGCTCAAACACATCCAGCTTCATCGGCAGTTGGCTCCGCCCCCTACTCACCTTACTTTTGTACTCATGAACTTTACCTATTCCTAAACACTCTCTCTCCCCCCTGCACTTCAGCCAAAAAACTGTCTCATTATTGTAAATCTGCTTCTCATCTCATGTCACTCTCCCTCTTGCTCATACTAGCTGCTGGCGACATCTCCCCTAATCCTGGTCCCTCACAACCTCCTAGCCTTTCCCATCCTTGTGTGCCTTTCAATAGACTTCATAAACTAAACTCTGGTAACCTTAATCACATTCCTCTTACATCTAAAACCACCTCCCCCTTCACTTGTGCATTCTGGAACTCTCACTCTGTTTGCAACAAGCTCACTTCTATCCATGATCTCTTTATCTCCCACTCTCTTAACCTTCTGGCTCTTACAGAAACCTGGCTCTCTGCTTCAGACACAGCATCCACTGATGCACTGTCACATGGGTGTCTCAATTTCAGCCACACTCCTAGGTCTGGCAATAGACAAGGAGGTGGTGTTGGTATTTTACTTTCCTCTCGTTGCACCTTCCAACAAATACAGTCCTTCTCTTCACTCACATTTTCTTCATTTGAAGCACACATGATTCAGTTATTCTCTCCCCTCTCTATACGTGTTGCAGTCTTATACTGCCCCCCTTGCTCCCCAACTCAATTTTTAGATCACTTTGCTGCCTGGCTTCCTTATTTCCTTTCCTCAGACACCCCTGCCCTCATTCTTGGCAATTTTAAAATCCCTCTTGACAATCCCACTGCCTCCTCTGCAAAACAACTTCTTCAACTGACTTCCTCTTTCAGCCTCTCACAATGGACTGACTCTCCAAATCACAAAGATGGTCATTCCCTTGATCTGACTTTCACCTATCGATGCACTCTTTCAAATTTAACAAACTCCCCTTTTCCTCTCTCTGACCATCATCTCCTAACTTGCAACATCACTTCCCTACCTATAACTCCCCCTACCTCTATCCCTCACACCAAACTTCACAGAAGCACTAAGTCACTAGATCTGCATCAGCTCGCTAGCTCTCTCAAACCTCTCCTCTCATCCATCACCTCCTTTTCCTGCCCTGACCAATCTATCTGCCAGTATAATTCCACCCTTAAATCGGTCGTTGACACTCTGGCCCCTCCAACCTTAGCTCAGAAACCACACTCTCATCCTCAGCCCTGGCATACTCCTCTGACACGATACCTACGCAGATGCTCCCGTACTGCTGAGCGACACTGGAGCAAATCTCGGAGTTCAGCTGACTTTCTTCACTACAAGCTCATCCTGAACTCCTACTATTCTGCCCTTAATCTTTATAAGCAACAATATTTCTCTAATCTCATCTCTACTCTTTCCTCTAACCCTAAACGTCTGTTCTCCATGTTCAACACTCTTCTCCGCCCACCCCCACCTCCTAACACAACCTCTCTCTCAGCTCAAGATTTTGCCAGCCACTTCAACAACAAAATTGACTCCATCAGAAGTGAAATCAGCTCTCAACATACTACCAATCTGCCACCCCCTCAAAAGCTCACAATCACCCAAAACAAAAATATCCAAAAATGTAGCTCTTTTGCCCCTGTTAACGAGGACAAAGTTTCTGCCCTTATACTGTCCTCCCACCTCACTACCTGTCCCCTCGACCCCATCCCCTCACAGCTACTCCCCTCCCTCTCTTCCACCCTCACCCACATACTCACACACATTTTCAACCTCTCCCTCAGCACTGGTATATTTCCCTCATCTCTAAAACATGCACTGGTCACACCTATACTCAAAAAACCTTCCCTCGATCCAACCTCCCCTTCCAACTACCGCCCTATTTCCCTACTCCCTCTTGCCTCAAAGCTCCTCGAAAAGCTCGTTTGCGCATGTCTATCCCAATTCCTTACACTAAACTCTCTTCTTGACCCACTGTAATCTGGATTTCATTCCCATCACTCTACAGAGACAGCAATTGTCAAGGTTACCAATGACCTACTTACAGCAAAATCCAAAGGCAACTTCTCTCTGCTTATCCTCCTTGACCTGTATGCAGCCTTTGACACTGTTGACCACCCTCTTCTGCTCCAAACCCTCCAATCCTTCGTCATCTGCGACACAGCTCTCTCGTGGTTCTCTTCCTATCTGACTAACCGTACATTTAGTGTAGCCTTCTCCAGAGCATCCTCTGCCCCGTTACCACTTTCTGTTGGGGTACCTCAAGGCTCTGTCCTTGGTCCCCCTTCTCTTTTCAATCTACACGTCATCACTAGGTTCCTTAATAAGGTCCCATGGGTTTCAATACCATTTGTATGCCGATGACACCCAAATCTACCTCTCTGCACCAGACCTACCTCCTTCCTTACTAACCCGTGTCACTAACTGTCTTTCTCACATCTCATCTTGGATGTCCTCTCACTACCTTAAGCTAAATCTCTCCAAAACTGAACTCCTTATTTTTCCCCCTTCTTCCAATGTCTCCACCCCCAAAATTTCTATAACTGTTGATAATACCATTATTACCCCTACCTCGCACGCCCGATGTCTTGGGGTCACACTTGACTCAGATCTTTCCTTCACTCCTCACATTCAGTCCTTGGCTAATGCCTGCCGCTTCCACCTTAAAAACACACATTCCCGTTTACAGGACTTCTCCAGACTGGCCCCCATCTTGTGGAATTCTCTGCCTCGCTCCATAAGACTCTCCCCTAGTTTTAACAGCTTCAAGCACTCCCTAAAAACTCTACTATTCAGGGATGCATACAACCAACACTAACCTTTCCTAACTCCATTGCTTTCCCCTTGAACCCCTTAGAATGTAAGCCTATGGGCCCAGCTATTTACAGATCGCTTCATAAGAGCCGACTACAACAGTGAAACTCTCGGCAGGGCCCTCTACCCACTTGACCCCTACAAAAGCTATCCTGTACACCGACTATGTTTACAGCGCTGTGGAATCTGTTGGCGCTCTACAAATACCTGATAATAATAAAATAATAATAATAATTAAAACCTATTGTTCTAGATTGCCTCTCTGTTGCCAAACCCTGCCTGCCTGACCATTCTAGTGGTTTACCCTTGGACTGCTTTACCATTGCCAAACCCTGCAAGCCTGACCATTCTAGTGGTTTACCCTTGGACTGCTTTACCATTTCCAATATCTGCCTGCCTGACCATTCTAGTGGTTTACCTTTAGACTGCTTCACTGTTACTGCTGAAGACTATCCTACCTGTGGTGAGTGCTGCTTACCTCATCTTGTGAACTTTCTCTGCTCTGGGATATTCCCTATCATTCCGGCTCAATGCCGGGATAAGAAGACTACTGGCCGAGTTCGGTCTGATAGTGGAGTATCCCACGAACATAACACCCCTGGAGCTGCAAATAAAATGTATCTTGAAATAAAAAATAATTGCAGCTCAATACTATATACAAAAGGTCTAGAATAAACTCCCTTTGCATATCACGTATATCCTTGTTCTGAGTTAATGCTTTATTTACAGCTCCAAGGCCTGCCTCATGTGTAATAGATGTGTACAGACTGGTTACATCTAAACTAAAGATAATCTCTTTACTCCTATCCAAAGTTTTTTTCTTGTAGAAAATCCCATGTATCCCTAATGAAAGAACTCAAATTCGCTAATGGTCTCAGAACCTTATCCAAATATATAGCTACTTTTGATAATACAGAGCCTACCCCAGCCACTATCGGCGACCAGGAGGTTTTTAGGATCTTTATGCACTTTTGGCAGGTTGTATAATACAGCAATAATTTTGTCTGTTTCCAGAATATTTTTCCCTACATTGTTGTCTATTAACCAATTCTTCTGTTCTCTCAAAACACGTTTCAATTACTTTTTCATATTTATAGTTAGGTTACAATTTATATACCTCATCTGCAAGTTGTTTCCCTATCTCTTCCAAATAATATTCCTTATTTAAAACAACTAGGGCTCCACCCTTACCCAGACCCTTAAAAAACAGATTTTTATTGCTCTGAAGGTCCTGTGTGGCATCTCTGTCCCTTTTAGTAAAATTGTTCGAAAAATCAACTTTAGGGCAACCCTTCTACATATTCTTTAGTAATTTCTGCATATCCAAGGAGGGGTGGTAATAGAAAAAAAACGATTACAATGTAGAGAATTGGTCTGGATTTATGAGCTAGGGACAATGTCACCTTGAGGTATGAATAGGGAAATGGATTGGAGTATTTGCCTGTAATATAAAAATATGAGAAAGTATATTGTGTGACCACTAGATGGTGCTAGTTGTGTTAGAACATAGTATAAGGGAGATTGGTAAAGAGTTAATGTGTGTAATGGGTGTGGCTTAATGACTATTTAAAGGCATCAAAAATATGTATGAATCAGACTAAGGATGTGAATCTGAAACGTTGTCTTTTGATATGATGCTGGCTCAATAAATATCTTGGCTTTTAATACTGGTGGTGCTGCTATCTATTTTCTGGATTTACTTAACTTAGGACTGTGGTGCTGGTCCTTGATAGTTTGTACACCTGTACACCTGAAAGGGAGAAACCCTGGTGCTGGATTCCTTTGGATTTTAACTTTTAGCAAAGGATACTAACAGAAAGAAGTACATTTGATAACATAACAAGTAAGTTAAAAAGTAGTTAAAAATTGTATGCTCTGTCTGAATCTGGAAAGTTAGATTTTGACTTCTGAGTCCCTTTAAAGAACCATTAAATACAATAGAATTGCTTTTTCAACAGTGGCATAATAATATGACATGCAATAGCATTTATCCTTTTATTTCCTTTCATTTCCATCCCCTCGGTATCATTTGAGAGCCATCAGCGAATCACACAGACTCCTATATATACACACACTGTGCACTCTTGCATATGCTCAGTAGGAGCTGTGCCTTAAAAAGTTCGAATATATAAAAAAATGTTTATATTTTTATATATTTTTTAAAATTGCATGCTTTATCTGAATCACTAAAAAATGTTTACTGCACTGTCTTAAGTTACTACAAATATATGTTATTAAAAAGATGTATTGCTGCACATTGTTATAATAACATTTGTACAAAAATTTTAAAAACCTAAAAAATTTACCTGCTCATAGCTAAATCAACTATAAACAATATGATCTAAGTTTCTGAAAAGTTCTTTAAATAAATAAAAGGCTAATGGATCCTTAAGCAGTTAAGAAATTAAAGCTGTTTATAAACACTTATTT
This sequence comes from Bombina bombina, assembly GCF_027579735.1. NCBI lineage: Eukaryota > Metazoa > Chordata > Amphibia > Anura > Bombinatoridae > Bombina > Bombina bombina. Next base: position 1,012,201,495 of record NC_069501.1, on the reverse strand, counting down.
AAAATGTTTTTTCCTTGTGCCATGTGTTGAGAGTAAAGACCTTAACAGACACTCTGCGGCTTTAGGAGAACGTAGGGAGTCAGTGCTGGTTCCATATGCCATTGAGGATCACACAGATGTTTTCTTCACAAGTCAGGATAGTCATATAACTAAGATTTTCTGTGCAGATGGCCTCATGCATATGGCAAACACTCTATGAATTGCCTATAAATAGCAGTGAAGAGTCAGAATAAATAGACACAAGGTGTATATGCCTACTCCTGTACGCTCAAGCACTTTATCTGCATATAAATATATGCCTATGTTTTTATAATACTTGTATTGACTAGAAGAATAGACAATTCTATTTTAGGGATTGTAAAATGAATGATATATATCAGGAATGGTAGAAAACTTGTATTAGACAAAAAAATATATAAATAGCAGCTTATCCAACAGAAATACAACATAACCTGTCTCTGAGGGAAGTTATTCATAGAGATCTTACAATTATCCCCATCTTGAACATCACAAAGGTAAGAAAAGTGCAATCTAATTTTTATATAATCATGTATCATAACATTTATTTGTACCACTTTTTATTCTCAGTGCTATCTCAAAATAGTTGATTTAAACCTAATAGTTGACTAAAAATGTTGGGCATATATAGGTCCCCTTACTCAGAGCTGTATATCCCCGAAAAGTCTCTGAAATTAAACACATCTGAAATAAAAAGACCAGAGATTGTGAGCAATTGTAGCAATTATCAAAATCCCTTCTGGCAATTCATATATATTTGCCATCTGTTAAAATGTGCAAAAGTTTGTTTGTTTGTTGTTTGTTGTTTGTTAATTTTGTCTGAAATTTGTTCATTAAATAAAAAAGTTTAATCAACTGTTTTGGACATATTAGATCCAATTTCCAAAATGGATAAAGAAAACTAATTTTTGCTTATGTCCAGTGTGTACTGGTTTGCACAGGCTTTGTGGCTTTCAAAAAAAGAAAATAATTTTTGTTTAATTTTTCTATTTATATTTTTCACTTTGCACTACAAAATCTATTAGGAACTATGCACGCATGGAGAGTTAGGAAGTAGACATAGATGTGATTATTTTGCGTCAGCTACACCTTATCAGAGAAAACAATGAAATAACCAAATTAAGCAACAATGATAAAAATTAACTGTAAAATACTTTATAGATGGTATTTTACTCCTTAAAAAGTATATTGTTTATTACATCAAAAGAGGTTTAAATGTTGCCAATGTGGACCTGTCACTAGCAGGATGGGTCACATGTGGTGAAGGTGTCCTTATAGTCAACATTTCTGGTTATCTGTAATAAAATAAATCACACACATACTTTATATACATTGAATCAATGATCAACTTATTTGGTTATTACATAAAAACAACCCCTTAACCCCTTCTCTACAAGAGAATTTAAAACATTTTTGTCACTCCGTTTAAACAGAAATAGAACCTTTTTTTATTTAACTTTGCAATTTCTATATATTTTTTAAACTAGACAACCCAAGGTGTTGATTTGGGCCCATTTGATGCTAGTATTTGTCACCATATACAATCATATAAAAAAATTTAAACTTTTTTGCAACTACTGCAGTCATAAGATACATGGATGTAAAAGCCTCTCTGGTATTCCCTTTCCTAAGAAATGGCAGACAGACATGCATGGCTTTGCCACTGTGTTTTTTGGCAATATATATATATATATACTGTATATATACAAAGTGAGCAAGGTGCACTCTCACAAACAGTCCTTTACATGCCAGGGTGCTCGAATAGGGGTACGATACAGCAAGCAAAAGACAGCACTCTCTGGTCTTGATAATAGAAAACAAAGTAGTTTATTCAGTAAATAAACTACTTTGTTTTCTACTATCAAACCAAGAGAGTGCTGTCTTTTGCTTGCTATATGTATATATCAGCTCTCCCTCCAACATCACAATTTTATGTAGTATAGGGTCCCCTCTCTCCCCTCCAGATGATATTCTTCCATAGTGTAGATCCCCATCACTCCCATTCCCCTGCCTAAAACTTTTCCATTATGTAGGGAACCCTGCCCCTCCCTCCCCCTCCTTTGCTGGGCCACCTCCCCCTTCCCTCCCACTGCTACCACTGGCACCACTGGAGGATCATTACAGAGAGTGACACAGTGTCCCTCTGTAACAATCATAAATCTGGCTTAATTTAAAAGGGATCCAAATCAGTGCACCCTTACCATAAAAAGGCAGATGCCTTTTTCCCCAATCTTAAGTCTCCGCTTTCTAAACTGACAGGGGGACCGCAGCATACTCCTCAGTGTTGGACGTGGGTACTATGTCAACAAAGTATGCTGGGCAAAGTACTGTGTGACGTTGTACCTACGTCCAATTGGCACAAGGGTGTAAACATATTCTTTATTGTAAACATTTCAAATATTTATTAACAGTACTAGGTTATTCATTGCTTTAAATTAGAAAAATAAAAACACCCCTTCTCTGTATATATAAAGTATTAAAAAGTGACCACATTTGTAGAATTTGACAAATTACTACATAATGAATAATAAAATGTAATATAATTTTTTTGTTTGTATGTCTAAAAGAAGGAGTAGTTCTTTAAAACAATGTAGTTTCACTACTAGAAGGTTTAAATAAAGGTTTTGTGTGAAACACCTTTTTTCCTTTCATGATTCAGATAGTGTAAATAAAAAAAGCTTTCCAATGTATTTCTATCATATTTACCACTTTGTATTGATATTCTTTGATGAAAAGTGGTTAGGTAGGCTCAAGCAATATAGGGCAGCAGTTTGGCAAGAATAAAAATGCTAAACATTTGCTAGAACACTAGATGGCAGCACTGTTTTTATAAACTGCTGCCCTACAGTGCCTATATATGTGCATGCTACCTACCATGAGAACCAACACATTTGGTTACAGAAGTAAATTGGAAAATTGTATGAACTATTTAAATGACAAAAGAAAAATTTGGGGATTCATGTTCCTTTAAATATGATAAGTGCAACAACATAGGGGTATGCACTGGATAGATTAAGCTAATCAATATAATGTTTGTAGGGATGCAGTATTGGTTCTGATGTTTTCATTATTGCTTGAAATGTTTCTAAAGTTTATAATACAGTTATAAAGTGGCATATGGAAACAAAGTGATGCATATCAGCCAGCAAACAAAATGATCAGCTTCACTATCCATATAAATGAAAATACCTCAAGTCAGATACTGAGTATCTCTGAGCAGAATGCATGGCCTGTGCCATTATCACACCTCTTGTACAACCCCCACTTCACAACTCTGACCAGAATGTATGGTTTGATCCTCATCACTCATCTGATCAGAATGTCCCACGTTTCTTTAAGACCTCTTATTGGTTACAACCATGTATGTCTTCTGTTCCTATCAGACATCTAGGCAGATGCCTTCCCCCTGCACCATCTAACTTTATTTTCCTTGCTGTTACTCTTATGAGCATGGGCATCGGGGGGGGGGGGTAGGGGGTTAAATGCCCCCCTCTGTAATTTGGATTTTTTTTTTTTTTTTTTTAATTACATGATTAAGGACTAGCTTCCGAAACGTCGTATTTTTTGTGGTCTGGCTGTATGAGCTGAATAAATCTGTTAAAGAGATTGGTGCTGCTGCTCTTTTTTGCTTAAAGAGACAGCCAAGTCCAAAATAAACTTTCATGATTCAAATAGGGCATGTAATTTTAAACAACTTTCCAATTTACTTTTATCAACAGTTTTTCTTTGTTCTCTTAGTATTGTTAAAGCTAAACCTAGGTAGGCTCATATGCTAATTTCTTAGACCTTGAAAGCCATCTTTAATCTGAATGCATTTTGACAGTTTTTCACCACTAGAGGGCATTAGTTCATTTGTGTCATATATAGATAACACTGAGCTCACCCACGTGAAGTTACCTAGGAGTCAGCATTGATTGGCTAAAAAGCAAGTCTGTGAAAAGAACTGAAATAAGGGGGCAGCTTGCAGAGGCTTAGATACAAGGTTATTACAGAGGTAAAAAGTGTATTATTAAAACTGTGTTGGTTATGCACAAATGGGGAATGGGTAATAAAGGGATTGTCTATCTATTTAAACAACAAAAAATCTGGTGTTGACTGTCCCTTTAAGTTTTTTGGCAGACCTAAAGCAATAGTGAGCAGAGCAGTTCCCTTAGACTCAAACAGCAGGGTTCTCTTTCTCACAAGTCCTCCTGGCTCTGCCCTCTGCTGCTGCTGCAGTGCTATACAAAGCTCAAGCTGCATTACTCAAGTACATGCAGGGTGAACTACTGAAGGGAGTGAGGGTCTGGTATGGTTCTAATGCATTGTATTAATACTTCTACGCAGGCTGTTGCAAAAAATGTTGGTTTCTGTGTAGTTAAACAAACTGTAAAATGTACTAAATAATATAAAGCTTATTTTTTTACATATGTGTCTCTAAATTGGCTGATATTTATTTATGCTCTAAGGGCAAAGGAGTTACTGCCAACTGGGACATCCTAAAACATTTAATGTGAAAATGGCTTAATGTAGCCTAATGAGTAAAAAAGTGGCCAAATGTTAATCAATTGCTGCATAATTTTGCACAGCCCAAAATGTCCACAATCCAAGTCTATCCTAGATGTTTCATGGATTTTGTTGTCCCACAAGGCAAATGAGTGACATTAAGCTTGTTTTTTAGGGAGCTTAATGTGTCTTAACGTACAAAATTGAACTTTGATGTTAACCAATTTCCCCCAAACTTACCACAATACATTAATCTATCTATTCAAACATATTAGGAAAATGTCAGGACATTTGATAAAACATACAAAAAGTTATTCACATTTAACTATTTTGTTACAATCCTAAAATATTAAGGGGCCGAATTATCAAGCTCTGAATAGATGCCCCGTGTTTCTGGCGAGCCTTCAGGCTCGCCAGAAACACAAGTTATGAAGCAGCGGTCCAAAGACCGCTGCTCTATAACCTGTCAGCCTGCTCTGAGGTGGCGGACAGACATCGCCAGAAAGTATCATGGATTTTGGTTTCCCACAAGGCAAATAAGTGACATTAAGCTTGTTTCTTGGGGAGCTTTATGTGGCTTAACGTATAAAATTGAACTTAGATGTTAACCAGTTTCCCACAAACTTCCCACAATAAAAAAAAATCTATCTATTCAAACATATTCGGAAAATTTCAGGACATTTGGTAAAACATACCAAAAGTTATTCACATTTAAATATTTTTACAATCCTAAAACATTTAATGTGAGCAACTTAATGTAAAAAGAGCTTAATGTACCAACATTTGCCTAAATATCAATCAATCGCCTTGAAACTTGGCACAAATTCAGTTTGTCACTTTCCAAGCCTGTCCAAGAAGTTTCATGGATTTTGATTTCCCACAAGACAAATGAGTGACATTAAGCTTGTTTCTTGGGGAGCAGGGAGCTTAATGTGGCTTAACGTAGAAAAATGAACTTGGATGTCAACCAATTTCCCCCAAACTTCACAAAATACAATAATCTATCTATTCACACATATTCTGATAATTTTAAGACAATTGGCATAACATACCAAAATAAATTCACATTTAACTATTTTTTTTTACAATCTTAAAACATTTAATTTGAACGGCTTAACGTAAAAAGAGCTTAATGTACCAAAATGTGCTTAAACATCAATCAATTGCCTTGAAACTTGGCACAATCTCAGTTTTTCACTGTCCAAGCCTATCCTTGAAGTTTCTTGGCTTTTGGTATCCCACAAGGCAAATGAGGGACATTAAGCTTGTTTTTTGGGGAGCTTAATGTGGCTTAACATACAAAAAAGAACTTAGATGTTAACCAATTTCTCCCAAACTTCCCACAATACATTAATCTATCTATTCAAACATATTCTAAACATTTCAGAACATTTGGTAAAACATACTAAAAGTTATTCACATTTAAAGGCACATTAAACCCCAAAATTTTCTTTCATGATTCAGATAGAGAATACAATTTTTAAAAAGTTTCCAATTTACTTCTATTATCACATTTTTTTCATTCCCATGTTATCCTTTGTTGAAGAGATACCTAGGTAGGTAGCGTGCACGTGCCTGAAGCCCTACATGACAGGAAATAGTGTTGCCATCTAGTGCTCCTGCTAATGTATAACATTGTTGCAAAACTGCTGCTATAGTGCTGCTATAGTGCTACAGACACGTGCACACTCTTGAGCTTACATTTCTGCTTTTCCACAAAGGATAACACGAAAACTAAGATAATTTGATAATATGAGTAAATTACAAAGTTGTTTAAAAATGGTATGTTCTATCTAAATCATGAAAGAAAAAAATTAGGTTTTATAACCCTTTAACTATATTTTTACAATCCTAAAACATTTAGGGGCCGATTTATCATAGTGCGAGCAGAAATAATCCACTGTAGCAGATCATGTCCACCGCACATTGATAAATGCCGACATGCGAAATGCTTGTGCAATGCCGCCCTCTGCAGATTCGCGGGCAGTTGGCCGCTAGCAGGAGCTGATTGCTGTACGCTGCCTCAGAGGTGGCAGACGAGTTAAGGTCTTAAGACTCCTGCTTCTAAACTCCTGTTTCCGGCGAGCCTGAAGGCTTGTGTGGAAACTGCAGCATTGACGGGTTGATAAATCGACCCCAAAATGTGAGAAGCTTAATTTAAAAAGAGCTTAATGTACCAAAATGTGCCTAAACATCAATCAATTGCTTTGAAACCATGCACAACCTTCGTTTTTCACTATCCAAGCCTATCATAAAAGTATAATGGATTTTGGTTTCCCACAAGGCAAATGAGTGACATTAAGCTTGCTTTTTGGGGAGCTAAATGTGGCTTAACATAGAAAAATGAACTTAGATGTTAACCAATTTCCCCCAAACTTCACACAATACAATAATACATCTAATCAAACATATTCTAAAATTTAAAAACAAATGTGACCTTAGCCACTAGAGGGCGCTGGAACCACCAGTGTAATATGACGGGAATGGATAGCCTCCCAATGTGCGTATGCACTAGCAGAATCAAATACCCAGTTTAGTACTGAACCTAATAGATCAATCACCTAAGACACTAACTATGTATCCCCAATGTGGAAGACAAGCTGCACCTCTTAATACCAAAAAATGGAATAAGAACTGGAATATAAGTATGATTAACACACAAGAGGGTGCTAAATGCCAACTGGGTGGTATAATGTAAAAGGTTATTGGTGGTAATAACAATAACAGGCAATATATATGAGAAACTGTGAATAGATCATGGGCTCTCACCATACAGACGATATAACAAATGATATTCAGTCCCAAATATATGTGCAGTGTTCATATATCCAATGTCCCAATGATGTAAGCAGAACCAATTGCTGCCGATAATGCTGCACTATTCTCCTGTAAGTGCCCTCTTCTCTCCTAGATGACCGGAGGCAGATCTATAGGGGCGGAGGGGAAACAGAGGCGACAAATGTGTGTATCCAGTGTGATAATGGACCCCCCTGCACAAGTATGCTATACCCAGGGTACTCACACTTTGACTTAGCACACCAATGTGCTGGTAGGCGCGGACTGGCTATCAGAGCAAGCCAGCTAGCTCTCTCAGGTGCACTCTCTCTCTGTGGTAATCGTCAGAGTCTGAGCCGCTGTGTCTCCTTATGTAATGCTGATCTCCAACGCCAACAGGAACACACAAAGGACTAACTCCCAAGGATTGGTAATGAGGATATACTTGTAATAGAATCACATGCGATGGTATAAAATGTACTTTTAATCAATGTTAAAAACAACCATACAGATTCCACAAGTAAATATCAAGTATGTATTCTTTGCTACGCGTTTCTCGGCTACTTATGGGCCGTTTCTTCAGGCATATTTGTATAAACATTTGAATCGGCTATATATTGCCGCTCATTACCAAATCCTCCCTCCCCCCATCAGAACCAATAGGCGTGTAGCTTTCAGCCATTGGCTATAAACAAACATCCAGCTGATACTTAGTAACGTAATTTGAATGGATACATATACAATACAAATTTCAAACAATAGTATATTCATACAAAGTTACAAATATAGTTATCTACTTAATATTGCAGACATCCATATTTTCCCTCTTAAGAATAACCTTCGATAGATAACGCTTTGTGAGATCTCTCGATCTCACTTCCAATGTGCAACACAGTTAAAAACTAAATTATATATATATATATATATAAATGAAAATCCTGCCATGTGAGGTTTGATTTCCACTACCAAATACTGACAACTTGGATAAGATGAAGTAAATATCGATCTAGGTGAATATATATTCAGGGTTTATATTGTATATAATTTTCTCATATGATTTATTAAAGGGACTTCCTGTCGTAAAGTAACTGTTATTAGGTGAATTTCTTTGCGGTAATTCTTTACCCAAAATAGAACTCTTTACTTTTATTTAAGTGATAAACCCTATATGTCTGAAAATCAAAATAACAATATATAAATATATAAATTAAAATGAATGTGAAATGGATATGATATTAAATAAATGAGATCAGTGATGGAAAAGAATTGGCCAAAAATCCTGCAACATCTATTGCACTATCTGAATCGATTTAAAGGGGTATTTTGCTCCTATTTTGTATACCTATTGTAAAGTGTCAACCCTATACATAATGTGTATTTAAGTACAATCATCCCAAATAGTACATCTATAGTGATGGTATCTTCATTGCAATATACTCTTCAGTTAAAGAGATTTTTTTGCAACCATTTATACAGTGTCTAGATTCAGTATCTATATTCTAGTTATGTACATATAAGATATATCTAATGTCCTATAAGGGTGACACACTGAAATAAAACATTATTAGTTTATTATAATAGTTATATGCTTCAATATTTTTTGGATAATGATGTATTCAGGTGAACATTTTGTAAATAATACTAATTTGTGTCTCAAGTAATTGTGAATTTCCCCCCCTCCTAAATTCCGAAAGCATAGGTAGTGGGCATAGTACCATGAATGGTATTGCTTCCCATACGTGTAAAAGAATAGTGAGTTATATGTAGAAATACAAAACAAAGTGAGGGACCCTTAATGGTCAAAGTGCTACAACTATTAGTTATTATATCAGGAATTACCAATAGTTCCTGATTATGTGCATATCGATAATATAATGATTACAGTGGTATATGTGATGTATCTACATGATACTGCTACGAGTACTAAAGATAAATCATGAACCTAATATGTGTTAAAGTGAGGAGACCATATAAAAACCCGATATCATAACATGTTACTATGTGCAATACACAATGGATTATGTCCTATGTAAACTAATATGTGCTTATTTGTGTATAACAAATATAAAACTAATCCCTAATCTAGGTCTATAATACGTGTGTGATAATATATAAAGATACCAAACATTAATAGAAATAAGGTGAAATATACACTAAAAATTATAAAAAGTTGCATGTTAGAAAGCTGCAGAGTCAATAACTTCGTTGAGACCATCTGGAAAAAGTGATCCAAATTTATGGATCCAAAAAGTCTCTCTTTGACGTAGCTTGATGAATCTATTGTACTTGTTAGAGGGTAAAATGCTTTCAATGGGGGTGATTTTGAAACAACATGGTTCCCCCTTGTGTTCTTGTATATGGTGTCTTGAGACACTATGTTTATCAGATTCATATCGAATGTTTCTGAAGTGTTTGCTCCATCTGGTGCGAATGTTGCGTATTGTGCGCCCTAGGTACTGTATCCCACATTTACAGGATAACACATAGATAACGAAAGATGAGCTGCATGTGAGGTATTGCCCTATCTGATATGACCCTCATGTCGTATGTGCTGTAATCTTTTTTGCTCCATGGGTTATATATTGACACATATAGCATCTTGATTTACCACATCTAAAAACACCTTTACGGCCCATTTTTTTATTATTATTGTTATTATTCGGTGTACCTTTGATTGCTTTTTTAGAGATGACCACCTTACTGGGCGCCAATGATTGCTTAATATTAGGTGCTCTCCTATATTCAATACTAGGGGTGGAATTTAAATTTCTTTTGAGTATGGGGTCCTTAAGCAAAATGGGCCAGTGTTTTTGTAATGTCTTTTTGATAAGTTTATGATTAGAATTATATTGAGTGACGAACAGGGGCTGTTCTTTCATATTCTTGTTCTTTGGTGTCTGAATATTATTGTTATTTTTGTTGGGATTAAGTATTGAAGCTCTATCTCTCTCACATGCCTTCCTATATCCATTATTGATGATTTCAGGGGGATACCCTTTTTCTCTGAATCTTTCTATTAAAATTTGTGACTGCTCATGAAATGTATCATCTGAACTACAGTTCCTTTTTATACGGCAAAACTGACTGAATGGAATATTATTCTTCCATTGGGAATAATGGTTGCTAGAATAATGTAAAAAGTTATTGCAGTCAACAGTCTTAAAATATGTACAAGTGCAAATATTATGATTTCTATCAAATGAGAGGTTAAGAGGTTAAGAGGTTTGCAGAAATATGTTCAAAATCTTCCATCTTATATTTGTGATACCACGGATTTATTACAGAAACTTGAAGGGGCTAAATGTGATAAGGATTCTATTTGGGTCACTGCAGATGTGAGCGCTCTATATTCCAACATATCTCACGAATTAGGTATATCTACAGTGAGACATTTTTTGGAGGATGACTTATTTATGCCTGCTAAGCAGAAGGAATATTTGCTGAGTCTTATCGAGTTTAATTTAATTATTTTAAGTTTTTAGATGAGTTTTATCTACAAATTAAAGGTACGGCCATGGGCACCAGGTTTGCCCCCAGTTTCGCAAACCTCTTTATGGGTTATTTCGAAAATAGATATATATATAACTCCAACTGGTGGGGCAACCTGGTTTACTATGGCCGCTACATAGATGATCTTTTATTTGTTTTTAAAGGGACCATTGAGGAGGCACATTCCTTTTGTACATTTTTAAATAAAAATGATATGGGCATCCAGTTCACTTCCAATGTGCAACCAGATAGAATTGAATTTTTAGATCTTAACCTCTCATTTGATAGAAATCATAATATTTGCACTTGTACATATTTTAAGACTGTTGACTGCAATAACTTTTTACATTATTCTAGCAACCATTATTCCCAATAGAAGAATAATATTCCATTCAGTCAGTTTTGCCGTATAAAAAGGAACTGTAGTTCAGATGATACATTTCATGAGCAGTCACAAATTTTAATAGAAAGATTCAGAGAAAAAGGGTATCCCCCTGAAATCATCAATAATGGATATAGGAAGGCATGTGAGAGAGATAGAGCTTCAATACTTAATCCCAACAAAAATAACAATAATATTCAGACACCAAAGAACAAGAATATGAAAGAACAGCCCCTGTTCGTCACTCAATATAATTCTAATCATAAACTTATCAAAAAGACATTACAAAAACACTGGCCCATTTTGCTTAAGGACCCCATACTCAAAAGAAATTTAAATTCCACCCCTAGTATTGTATATAGGAGAGCACCTAATATTAAGCAATCATTGGCGCCCAGTAAGGTGGTCATCTCTAAAAAAGCAATCAAAGGTACACCGAATAATAACAATAATAATAAAAAAATGGGCCGTAAAGGTGTTTTTAGATGTGGTAAATCAAGATGCTATATGTGTCAATATATAACCCATGGAGCAAAAAAGATTACAGCACATACGACAGGAGGGTCATATCAAATAGGGCAATACCTCACATGCAGCTCATCTTTCGTTATCTATGTGTTATCCTGTAAATGTGGGATACAGTACCTAGGGCGCACAATACGCAACATTCGCACCAGATGGAGCGAACACTTCAGAAACATTCGATATGAATCTGATAAACATAGTGTCTCAAGACACCATATACAAGAACACAAGGGGGAACCATGTTGTTTCAAAATCACCCCCATTGAAAGCATTTTACCCTCTAACAAGTACAATAGATTCATCAAGCTACGTCAAAGAGAGACTTTTTGGATCCATAAATTTGGATCACTTTTTCCAGATGGTCTCAACGAAGTTATTGACTCTGCAGCTTTCTAACATGCAACTTTTTATAATTTTTAGTGTATATTTCACCTTATTTCTATTAATGTTTGGTATCTTTATATATTATCACACACGTATTATAGACCTAGATTAGGGATTAGTTTTATATTTGTTATACACAAATAAGCACATATTAGTTTACATAGGACATAATCCATTGTGTATTGCACATAGCAACATGTTATGATATCGGGTTTTTATATGGTCTCCTCACTTTAACACATATTAGGTTCATGATTTATCTTTAGTACTCGTAGCAGTATCATGTAGATACATCACATATACCACTGTAATCATTATATTATCGATATGCACATAATCAGGAACTATTGGTGATTCCTGATATAATAACTAATAGTTGTAGCACTTTGACCATTAAGGGTCCCTCACTTTGTTTTGTATTTCTACATATAACTCACTATTCTTTTACACGTATGGGAAGCAATACCATTCATGGTACTATGCCCACTACCTATGCTTTCGGAATTTAGGAGGGGGGGAAATTCACAATTACTTGAGACACAAATTAGTATTATTTACAAAATGTTCACCTGAATACATCATTATCCAAAAAATATTGAAGCATATAACTATTATAATAAACTAATAATGTTTTATTTCAGTGTGTCACCCTTATAGGACATTAGATATATCTTATATGTACATAACTAGAATATAGATACTGAATCTAGACACTGTATAAATGGTTGCAAAAAAATCTCTTTAACTGAAGAGTATATTGCAATGAAGATACCATCACTATAGATGTACTATTTGGGATGATTGTACTTAAATACACATTATGTATAGGGTTGACACTTTACAATAGGTATACAAAATAGGAGCAAAATACCCCTTTAAATCGATTCAGATAGTGCAATAGATGTTGCAGGATTTTTGGCCATTTCTTTTCCATCACTGATCTCATTTATTTAATATCATATCCATTTCACATTCATTTTAATTTATATATTTATATATTGTTATTTTGATTTTCAGACATATAGGGTTTATCACTTAAATAAAAGTAAAGAGTTCTATTTTGGGTAAAGAATTACCGCAAAGAAATTCACCTAATAACAGTTACTTTACGACAGGAAGTCCCTTTAATAAATCATATGAGAAAATTATATACAATATAAACCCTGAATATATATTCACCTAGATCGATATTTACTTCATCTTATCCAAGTTGTCAGTATTTGGTAGTGGAAATCAAACCTCACATGGCAGGATTTTCATTTATATATATATATAATTTAGTTTTTAACTGTGTTGCACATTGGAAGTGAGATCGAGAGATCTCACAAAGCGTTATCTATCGAAGGTTATTCTTAAGAGGGAAAATATGGATGTCTGCAATATTAAGTAGATAACTATATTTGTAACTTTGTATGAATATACTATTGTTTGAAATTTGTATTGTATATGTATCCATTCAAATTACGTTACTAAGTATCAGCTGGATGTTTGTTTATAGCCAATGGCTGAAAGCTACATGCCTATTGGTTCTGATGGGGGGAGGGAGGATTTGGTAATGAGCGGCAATATATAGCCGATTCAAATGTTTATACAAATATGCCTGAAGAAACGGCCCATAAGTAGCCGAGAAACGCGTAGCAAAGAATACATACTTGATATTTACTTGTGGAATCTGTATGGTTGTTTTTAACATTGATTAAAAGTACATTTTATACCATCGCATGTGATTCTATTACAAGTATATCCTCATTACCAATCCTTGGGAGTTAGTCCTTTGTGAGTTCCTGTTGGCGTTGGAGATCAGCATTACATAAGGAGACATACAGCGGCTCAGACTCTGACGATTACCACAGAGAGAGAGTGCACCTGAGAGAGCTAGCTGGCTTGCTCTGATAGCCAGTCCGCGCCTACCAGCACATTGGTGTGCTAAGTCAAAGTGTGAGTACCCTGGGTATAGCATACGTGTGCAGGGGGGTCCATTATCACACTGGATACACACATTTGTCGCCTCTGTTTCCCCTCCGCCCCTATAGATCTGCCTCCGGTCATCTAGGAGAGAAGAGGGCACTTACAGGAGGATAGTGCAGCATTATCGGCAGCAATTGGTTCTGCTTACATCATTGGGACATTGGATATATGAACACTGCACATATATTTGGGACTGAATATCATTTGTTATATTGTCTGTATGGTGAGAGCCCATGATCTATTCACAGTTTCTCATATATATTGCCTGTTATTGTTATTACCACCAATAACCTTTTACATTCTACCTCCCAGTTGGCATTTAGCGCCCTCTTGTGTGTTAATCATACTTATATTTCATATTCTAAAATTTTCAGGACATTTGGTAAAACATTCAAAAAGATACTCACATGTAACTATTATTTTACAATCTTAAAACATTTCATGTGAACAGCTTAACGTAGAAAGAGCTTAATGTACCAAAATGTGCTTAAACGTCAATCAATTACCTTGAAACTTGGCACCACCTCTGTTTTTCACTTACAAGCCTATCCTAGAAGTTTCATGGATTTTGATTTCCCACAAGGCAAATGAGTGACATTAAAGGGACATGCCACCCACATTTTTTGTTTTATGATGTAGAAAGAATGCAATTTTAAACATCTTTCTAATTTACTTATATTATCTAATTTGTTTTATTCTCTTGATATTCTTTGATGAAAAGCATATCTAGATATGCTCACTAGCTGCTGATTGAATGCTGCACATAGAAGCCTCGTGTGATTGGCTCACCATGTGCATTGCTTTTTCTTCAACTAAGGATATTTAAAAAATGAAGCAAAATAAATAATGGAAGTAAATTGTAATGTTGTTTAAATTTCTATTCTCTATCTGAATCATGAAAGAAAGATTTTGGGTTTAGTGGCCCTTTAAGCTTGTTTTTTTGGCAGGAAGACTTTATCTATTTAAACATATCTGGAAAATTTGAAGATGTTTGATAAAACATAGCAAAAGTTATTCACATTTAACTATTTTTTTACAATCCCAAAACTTTTAATGTGAGCAGCTTAACGTAAAAACTAGGTAGGCTAATATTTCTTTAAAAGCCAATATATTTTCTAGGTAGCTTTGTCTACTGGAGTCCTCTGCTTTGGAAGGCTGGAGGCAAAAAATATTTGAATTTATTTTTCCATATTAAGCCACTGGATCCTGAAAAACACTTAATGTAATTAATTTGCAATGTCTGGTGTTGTTTAGTCACATTATGGTACATTAAGCTCTTTTTTACATTAAGCTGTTCACTATAAGGACTCCATTTATAAAGCAGCGGATGCTGATTCGGAGCCCCATCTGTTCAGGCTCGCCTGAAATGGAAGTTAAGAAGCAGCGGTCATACGCAGATGATTGACAGCCCCTGCTAGCGGCCGATTGGCCGCCAATGAGCAGGAGTGGCATTGCACAATAATTTCACAATAAATGCTTGTGCAATGTTAAATGTATTGCGTATCATGTCCGATCGACTAATAATAAATCTACCTCTAAATGTTTAGGAATGTAAAAAAATAGTTAAATTGGAATAATGGCAAAGAAACAAGAGCCCAATGGCACTACTGAAAAATATAATAGGCAATATAATTATGAACAATAATCCGAGGGGATGATTGGATAACAGTTTAACCCCTCTAATATAATAATGTCAGATGTTGTTGTAACTAAGTGCTCTGTACACAGCTTATGAACGAAAAAAGGAGGTATAAACCTCCAATGGATTGTACATCTAGATAGCACTCTTATTCCCTGTATCAATGAAATATGGACAGAGTACTGAGTAGCGGGTGAAACTAGGTAAAATAAAATTTAACTTTTATTGGGACTTATTAAAATCAATGGTAAGACAATACATTTAAAAATTGCAAGAACTGAATTAACTTAAATCCTGGACGGGAGAAACAGTGGACTAGGTATTGGTTAAATAATCAGCATAGACTGACAAGTAGAATGTTAAGGAGATAATAAATATCCAAATAAACAAAATGTACACTAATCTGCAAATCAGTATAGGGATATTAATCCTTAGAAGATAGAGCCCAGGTATGGGCAGGCTTAGTATAAAGTGGGTATATCATAATACTATCTTACTACTTGTAAGTAGTTTACAATCTAATAAGGTATAGTATGTGTACCAATTATCAACAAACGTAGTGTAGGATTGGTATATCCAGATAGTATCCTACTATTGTGAAGTGATTTATGGTATAATGGGGTATACCATGTACATATAATAGGATATTTGCATCAAGTGTTTTGATACTGCAATTCGCTTTGCCATAAATAAAGCTGCTTGTGTTGATATTATTAAATTACACAGAACCAAGGTGTTGCCACAGTAGCTTCACAATTAGCTTAATTACTTTAATTCCAATAATGATTGAGTGGTAATATTTGTATCCCACTAAAATTATAACATGACGTTAATTGTATCATGTACATATAATTAGTACTGGTTTTTCTAGTGTGAGGGACTACAGTTCCCTTATGGAATGGCTAAGCAACTTATTATTACAGTACGCAGAACCCATAATTAGTATCAGTTCGTTTGTATGATGATTAGCTTATGTAATCAAAACGGTAGTACTAGTGTACCACTAAAATTATCACCAATTTATCCTTAAATAAATACTTAAAGACAACTATGTGCCAGTTATACTTGTCATAATCCACTAATATATTTGTTAACAGTAAAATTTACTGAAATAACTGTCTTGTTAGACTCTAATCAAAGTGAATTATTTATCAAAGTAAAGCCACATTCAACCAATATTAACAAAATTTGCTTTGCTGCCCGTCCGTGTTAAAGCAACGTAACTATTAGCTACCCACAGCCATATGTGCATATAACTATATGCGGCTCAATAACGCCAGCTTGGATCGTGAGTTAACTAACAGAATTGATATCTGGTTTTTAAGTTAAGTTCCTGCTAAGATTAAAATTACACAAAATAGGAGCCCATCAACTCCCCACCTCCCCTGACATGTTTCGCCGTGGACACGGCTTTATCAAAAGGGTTTACCGAGGTTACGGTTTCGCGGGTATTTATACCCAGTAACTCCACCCTTGATGAAGGAGTGTTTGGATAACTGACCAATTCCTGTACGCGCGGTGTCACTATTAGGTTAATGCCAAAAAATACAGTGTCTTTGTGTTTGAATAAAAGCATTAATTCCATCCACAATCGTAGTTTCAGTCTTATGGGCTTAACAACATAGGTACACTAGTCAAGTATGGACTATGCTCACAGATCTGTTATATGATTACCCCTGCGATCCGATCCGTCCATCACTATCAGTAACATGAGATCAGATCACTTCCCGCGTATGGGTGTGTGTGTTTACATTGTGACGTAACATCTGTCACTCTCAATGTTTAGCGTGTGAGTCTCCAGTACTATGGTAATGGATCATGTATTTCAATTCCTTTTAAGTAACATATATTGTACTTAATAACCTCATATTGTGGATCACATTAAAGTTGAAATATTACAGTATATAGTGATTGGTGTTTCAAGCACTATAAACTGTAATAAAGAAATTGATGTTTAGGCACATTTTTTGGTACATTAAGCTCTTTTTACATTAAGCTGCCCACATTAAGGGGCATGTTTTTCAAGCTCCGTATGTAGCTTGATGCCCGTGTTTCTGGCGAGCATTCAGACCGCTGCTCCATAACCTGTCCGCCTTCTGTGAGACGGCGGACAGACTTTGCCACAAATCAACCTGATTGAATACGATCAGGTTGATTGACAGAATCTGCAGGGGGCGGCATTGCACCAGCAGTTCACAAGAACTGCTGGTGCAATGATAAATGCAGAGAGAATACGCTGTCGGCATTTATCGATGTGCAGCGGACATGATCCGCAATATCGGATCATGTCCGCTCACACAATTATAATTCGGCCCCAATATGTTTTAGGATTGTAAAAAAATAGTTAAATGTGAATAACTTTTGGTATGTTTTATCAAATGTCCTGAAATTTTCAGAATATGTTTGAATAGATAGATTAATGTATTGTGGGAAGTGTGGGGGAAATTGGTTAACAACAGTTCAATTTTGTACGTTAAACCACATTAAGCTCCCCATAAAACAAGCTTAATGTCACTTATTTGCCTTTTGGGAAACCAAAATCCATTAAACTTCTAGGATGGGTTTGGAAAGTGAAAAACTGAGTTTGTGCCAAGTTTCAAGGCAATTGATTGATGTTTATGTGAATTTTCGTACATTAAGCTCTTTTTACATTAATCTGCTCACATTAAGGGGCATATTTATCAAGCTCCGTATGGAGAGGGATGCCCCTTGTTTCCGGTGAGCCTGAAGGCTCACTGGAAACACAAGTTATGGAGCAGCAGTCTTAATATAGATGGAAGTGGCACAAGCATTGAAAAAATTATTTACTCAGTACTATGCTTCTGAGCATACATATTTAATCTCACTTCAAATACAGCAAAAATATAGTGTAACAGTGGATCTCTATCTCTCAGAGAGAAAACATGATCATTTTACTTGTTTATTTAACCCCCACAGGGCCATTGTTTGTAGGCGATATATCCACTCCACCTCCCTACAGAGTAACTGTTTTTTAGCGTCGCCCCCTCTTGCATGGTGTTTAATCTGATCTATGGGCATACACCTCAGGTCAGCCACACCATGGTTAGCTTCCAAAAAATGTAAGACAACAGGGTGGTCACTTTTATATTTTTTAAGGCCTGTCTGATTGTAGATTTATGATTTGCAATTCTGTCCTTTAGGGGGCGCTCTGTTTTACCAACATACATTAACCCACATGGGCACTTAATTATATATACAACCATTTTAGATGAGCAAGTTAACCTGTGCTTTAAGTGCATCACCTTCCCAGTACGTGGGTGTCCAAATGACTCCCCTAAAATCAAACTATTGCAAGTGACACATCCGTCAGACCTATAACATCCAACTTTAGTATCCCAGGACTTATGTATATAACTGCCAATTGGGTCACTCTTGACCAACATGTCCTTAAGCTTTCTGCCCCTTTTGAAATCCACAAGTGGGCGTTGACCTAACTTTTTATTGAGTAGTGGGTCACTCTGTAGTAGGTGCCAATTCTTGTGAATTGCCTTTTTCATATTTAAGGACTGTAGATTGTATCTAGGTGAGAAAACACATGAGGGAGGTCCATCATTGGGATTAGTGCCACATGGTTCTTGCGTAATAATCACCTTAGCCCTATTGAAAAACGCCTGCTGGTACCCTCTAGCCAAAAATGTATCCATCATTTTTCTTTCTCTTAATTCTCTTACTACAGGGTCTGAAACAATTCTTTTAACCCTATGTAGTTGGCTAATAGGCAAACTGTTAACCAGTCCCCTGGGATGGAAACTGGATGCCAGTAACAGAGTGTTTCTATTTGTCTCCTTAGAGTATACGTCTGTGACTAAGCTGTCATTCTGTTTGATAATCATAACATCTAAGTAATTTAAATGAGAATAACTTGCATTCACAGTGAAGCGAATCTTTGAATCAATCTTATTCAGCTTATTAATAAAGTCAGTCAGACTCTGCATATCTCCTGTCCATATTAGGAACAAATCATCAATGTACCTACAGTACATCCCAATGGACTGTGAATATAGTGGATCATACATGTGTATCTCACAGCGCTAAACCAGGAAAATGTGTCTAATAGCTTCTTGAAAAAAGGGTCCCTAGCAGTCCCTTAAAAAACGTATGTTAGTTATGAATACAAAGAGCGCCTATATAACAAGGCCAAGACGACTAAAAATATATGTCAATGTATGTTGATTACAAATATTTAATGACCATTTATATGTTATTAAAATATGACAATGAATATAGTGGATACACTAATACAATGTGACAATAAAACAATGGAAAAAAAAATATCGTATAAAAACGTAGTTGACTTCTTAGAAAAATAGTCACTGAATGGTCTGTCCTGTTTTTGAAATATAAGTCCAAAGTGAATTATATTGAATGGTCTGTCCTGTTATAAAATATAAGTCCAAATGTGAATTATATTCCTTGTATATTTTGTGGTTGCCTCAAAACAAAAGTGATAAAGTGGTGGAAAAATATATAAAAAATATAAAAATGGTGAAAAAATATAAACATCAAATATGGTGCTACAGCATATGTGTAGATTGCAATAAAAAAACAGTGATAAAAAAATTGAAAATAAAAATAAAAATATAAATGTGAAAAGTATAGTGTCTTTTCCTTAAAAAAATCAAAATTCAAAACATAAATTAGATAAATATGAAATTTTCTTTCCCAAATTTGTTGAAAAATGCCCCTATAGTGGGCTAAGAAAAAAAAATTCTTCTAGGTGATTATTCCTGTGTGAGAGTTAGTGGAGACTTCTGAAGAGCTGATCCTGTGTTTGTAAGACTTATCCCTTCAATATTAAAACACAAAATCAGTCTTTATAATCCACATTAAAAGACCCAATGCGGGACTAGGGAGAGGCAGAGGCGGGACTAAGGAGCTCCTTAATTTGGGAAATTTGGGAAAGAAGATTTTTTAAGGAAAAGACACTATACTTTTCATATTTTTCACATTTATATTTTTATTTTCAAATTTTTTTTATCACTGTTTTTTGATTGCAATCTGCACCATATTTGATTTTTATATTTTTTCACCATTTTTATATTTTTTTATATATTTTTCCACCACTTTATCACTTTTGTTTTGAGGCAACCACAACATATACAAGGAATATAATTCACATTTGGACTTATATTTTATAACAGGACAGACCATTCAATATAATTCACTTTGGATTTATATTTCAAAAACAGGACAGACCATTCAGTGACTATTTTTCTAAGAAGTCAACTACGCATTTATACAATATTTTTTTTTCATTGTTTTATTGTTTTATTGTCACATTGTATTAGTGGATCCACTATATTCATTGTCATATTTTAATATCATACATATGGTCATTAAATATTTGTAATCAACATACATTGACATATATATTTAGTCGTCTTGGTCTTGTTATATAGGCGCTCTTTGTATTCATAACTAATATAGTGGATCACTCAGGATGTGTCTCTTCTCATAATCATACATAAACATATTAGCGAATGAAGGCGCTACATTTGAACCCATTGCGGTTCCCATTAGTTGCATATAATAATCTTTCTCAAATTTAAAATAATTGTTGTTAAGGCTAAATCTTAGTAGTTTCTGCATATAGATAACATCAGGTCCCTCATATTTCTCACTTAAGGTAACCAAATCACCCACTATCTTAATTCCCTCTTCAATGGGAATATTGGTATATAAGCTAGACACATCTAGCGTAACTAATATAATATCCTGAAAAGTGTCTAAAGATACCTCATTTAACAGTCTCAAAAACCAGTATCCTTTACAACAGTATCCAATTACCATACACAGGGCTGAATATAATGGTCTATATATTGAGCTAGAGGCTGCATTATTGAACCCCTATATATTTATATTTGCTGCCATTGCTGCGCTACTTACCCCCTTTGCTGCGCTTAGGTTCTTATGGAAGTGCACTCTCGTGAGCGCAATGCTTCATAGAAATGCAAATTAGAGCTCTGGTTCGCATTGCACTTAACTTGTAATACCAGCGCACATTAGCGTGCACTGCTATTACTCAGTGGAGCACTAATATCACTTGCGCGCAAGCGATATTTAGTGCTCTACTTGTAATTAGGTAACTGCACTCTGCAATTAGCAAGCACTGCACAATGCACACTGCAAGATATGGTTCTTTTATTAACTGTTTCACAGCTAGGCTGCACTGGCCTTAGAGGGAACACACTGACAGCAAGGTTCCTCAGCAACCTAATGGTTTATAAATCTAGCCCTATGTTTCTATTGTACCCCACAACACATTCAGACAATCATGGATGGATTGGACGATCATTTAATGAATTTGCAAAGCCTTGAATTTGAATACTACACAAAAAAAGAATAAAGTTCACCACAGCTTTTTTAAATCTTTTATAATGAGTAAGGCACAATTGTGCCTGGAAAGCCCTAAGGGTTAACCTTCAGGAATGAGAAGGTGCTGTGTTTGGCAACTTTTATGGGGGGGGGGGTAGATTAGGTACCTCCTCCTTGTTTTCTCCCTCTTTTTGTATTCTGAACTTTTAGAAAATGTTCCCACCCTTTCCTTGCCCTTAATGTCCCCTTAGAAACACAGAATTTGATGGTAGATAAGAACCATAGGCCCAACAAATCTACCCATATTTCCTATATAAAGTATAATCTTAAAGGGACATGAAACCCAAGGTTTTTCTTTTACAATTCAGATAGTTTGTAAAATAAATAAATACATTCCAATTTTCTTCTATTAATAGATATATTTGTTCTCTTAGTATCATTTGTTGCAAAGCAAATTGATATATGCTCAGGAGTGTGCATTTATCTGGACCATTATATGGCAGCAGTTTTGCAGTAACTTCTGCCATGTTGTGCTCCAAGCATAAATGCTACCTCCCTAGCTATGCTCTTTAACAAACTAATACCATGAGAACAAATAAACTTTTTTTGGTTTCATGCCCCTTTAATTGGTTTGTAGGATATCCTTATGACTATCCCAGGAATTCATAAAGTCCCCCACAGTGTTTCTTTACCATCTTTAATCAAAATTATTCCACAAATGAAACACCCTGTCTGTGACAAAGGGATTCCACATTTTAAGTAACTTTATAAAGTGAGGAACTAAAAGGAAAGAATTTGAGCAAAATTACATTTCAAGGGTCTGCACCATCATCTAATACTATATAATTTTTTTTCTAAAAATATAGCTCCCTTCAAAATTTAAAGTGAATGTAAATCTTGATGCTAAAGTGCCCGGTTTTTAAAAATTCGATTAAAAACAGGGGCACTTTAATTCATTAAAATTTACATTTTGCTCCTGTTGTGAAAAATAACTTACCTTTTAAACTTCACAGCAGCTCCAGCTTCCTCCGGTCATCGCAAGCCATTTCTGATGTCAGAAATGATGGATAGGTCATCCTCCAATCACGGCTCCCCCCCCCCCCGGGGAATCAGTGTCTGATTCAATGCCGTGATTGGAGGAAGCCGGATTCCTCATTTTAGACCCAGGAAGAGGCTTTGCAACGGGCGGAGGAAGCTGGAGCTGTTGTCCAGATTTAAAGGTAAGTTTTTTTTCACAACATGAGTGAAATGTAAATTTTTATGAATTAACGTGCCCCTGTTTTTAATCAAATTTTTAAAAACCGGGCACTTTATCTTCAAAATTTACATTCACTTTAAGTGCAGATTACATTTTAGTTGCAGATTTAACAATTTAACCCCTTAAGGACCAGCGACGTACCCTGTATGTCTCTGGCCTTTTTTTGGGACTTGATTGTTTTATATCGCGGTCTTGCTACCAGCATTGAAACTGCTCTATTCCACAAAGCCTGCTGGAGGGAGGGAATTAATAGCATGTTCTTGCTAGACTTGTGCTATTATGTCCTGAAAAAACCCTTAACGACCAGTGACATATAGGGTACATTGTGGTCATTAAGGGGTTAAAGTAACAACAAACTTTAATGAACATTGCTTTTGTTAACACAAGTTATTTTATTTTGTAACAAAATATAAAATACATACTATAAAATATAGTCTTATATTTAATACTTCAGCTTGAATTAAAACAATAGTGATCATTTAAGAAGCAGAATTATCAGAAGACAGGATGAACCAGTAAGGGGACATGTCCTTGTTAGGAAGCCTTAGTTTGCTGCTGACCAAGTCACACTGTGTGACTGACAAATCCTTTTTAAGATGCTTTATCCATGATATTCTGATTTGTTCTCTGTGTACTGATCATGGCCTGAGTGCAAAGACAATGTTGTTTTCATATCAAGCCTCTATAGCAGGCAAAGGAGCTTTACCCTATTAGCTTTTAAAGCCAAATGGAGCATATTAGGGGATTTACAGTAAAACAAAAATCAATACAAATAAAAATGTAAATAAAAAAAAAAAGAATTACATTTTGTTGCACTAAAGACATTAGTTTACACACAGGGGCCGATTTATCAAGCGTTGGGCGGACATGATCCGCTGTAGTAGATCATGTCCGCCCGACATCGATAAATGCCGACAGTATACGCTGTGGGCATTTAACATTGCACAAGCATTCCTAGTGAAATGCTTGTGCGAAGCTGCCCCCTGCACATCAGGGGGCAATCAACCCAATTGTATCCGATCAGGCTGATTGCTGTCTGCCGCCTCAGAGGTGGCGGACTGGTTAAGGAACAGCGGTCTGATTCGGACCTGAAGTGGAGTGGGTCGGAAGCAGCATTCGCTGCTTCATAAATCAACCCCACAAAGTCTACCTTATATCACAGATAGCCAGGCTATTAGGGCTCCATTTTTCTTGCAGCAACAAGAAATGGCTGTTATCCATATGGCCTACATGAACTAACGCCCTCTAGTTGTGAAAAACTGTCAAAATGCATTCAGATAAGAGGAGGCCTTCAAGGGCTAAGAAATTAGCATATGAGCCTACCTAGGTTTAGTTTTCAAGAATACCAAGAGAACAAAGCAAACTTGATGATAAAAGTAAATTGGTAAGTTGTTTAAAATGACATGCAATGTTTGAATCATGAAAGGTTATTTTTGACTAGACTGTCCCTTTAAAGCAGGGCTCTTCAAACCATGGGTCGGGACCATTACTGGGTCGCAACACCATGTTTACTGTGTCGCGACTTGTGTGTGTGTGTTGTAGGAGTGTGTTTGGTGTGTGTTATATGAGAATGTGTGTGGTGTGTGTGTTATATGAGAGTGTGTGTGTTGTATGAGAGTGTATGTGGTGTGTGTCTGTTATATGAGAATTTGTGTGGTGTGTGTGTTATATGAGAGTGTTTGTGTGTGTGCTGTATGAGAGTATGTGGTGTGTGTGTGTTATATGAGAGTTTGTGTGGTGTGTGGGTGTGTGTTATATGAGAGTGTGTGTGATGTGTGTTATATGAGAGTGTGTGTGTTGTATGAGTGTGTGTGTGTGTTATATGAGAGTGTATGTGGTGTGTGTTATATGAGAGTGATTGTGTGTGTGCTGTATGAGAGTGTGTGGTGTGTGTGTTGTGTTAGAGTGTGATTCTGGTGTGTGTGTTATATCAGAGTATGTGTGGTGTGTGTTATATGACTGTGTGTGTTTGGTGTGTATGTTGTATATGAGAGTATGTGTGGTGTGTGTGTGTGTTATATGAGAGTGTGTGTGGTGTGTGTTATATGACTTTGTGTGTTTGGTGTGTGTGTATTATATAAGAGTTTGTGTGTGTGTTATATGAGAGTGTGTTGTGTGTGTTATATGAGAGTGTATGTGTCTGTTGTATGAGAGTGTGTGTGTTGTATGAGAGTGTATATGGTGTGTGTTATATGAGAGTGTTTGTGTGTGTGCTGTATGAGAGTGTGTGGTTAAAGTGTGAGTGTGGTGTGCGTGTTATATGAAAGTGTGTGTGGTGTATGTTATATGACTGTGTGTGTTTGGTGTGTGTGTTATATGACTGTGTGTGTGTGTTATATGAGAGTTTGTGTGTGTGTGTGTTATATGACTGTGTGTGTTTGGTGTGTGTGTGTTATATAAGAGTGTGTGTGGTGTGTGTTATATGACTGTGTGTGTTTGGTGTGTGTGTGTTATATAAGAGTGTGTGTGGTGTGTGTTATATGGCTGTGTGTGTTTGGTGTGTGTGTTATATGACTGTTTGTGTTTGGTTTGTGTTTTGTATATGAGAGTGTGTGTGGTGTGTGTGTGTGTTATATGACTGTGTGTGTTATATGACTGTGTGTGTTTGGTGTGTGTGTTGTATATGAGAGTTTGTGTGTGTGTGTTATATGAGAGTATGTGTGGTGTGTGTGTGTTATATGACTGTGTGTTTTTGGTGTGTGTGTGTTATATGACTGTGTGTGTTTGGTGTGTGTGTTGTATATGAGAGTATGTGTGGTGTGTGTGTGTTATATCATATTACAACACTTGCAAGTTTGACTACAATCAGGAATAACATGCACACATTTTAGTTACTATTTTCTATATTACTTCAGAAATTGTCAGACAAACTATAAAAATAGGGCCGCAAAGATATGTGGTATCATGGCACTGGGTCTTGGGAAAAAAGTTTGAAGAACCCTGCTTTAAAAGAATAAAGCTAGCAATTGTATTTTCCACACTAAAGAAAAATCATTATTGTACACTGTATAATGCAAAGGATTAAAGAACAAGAAAGTACAAGAACAAGAGGTCATGCTCTAACAATACTAAGACGAATATATTCATAGGATACTCATAAGCTAAATCTTTTGCGTAAACAAGATTTGTTATTAGTTATGGTTCAGGAGTTTAGACCAGGCATGGCAAAAAGAGTAAAGTTGTTCTTGTCTGATGTTTTCTGGTAGATTATTTATTTGTCTTTGACATTTGTGCAATGTGTGTAGATTTTTTCTTGGTTATATTAAATGTCACATTTCTGTGTTAGGTGTTGAATTATGAAAATGTGGACAAAGTATGTTTGCTTACGGCCCACAAAGAGCTCAGGCTACCACTTAAAGGGACATAAAGGTGCAATAAGAACATTTGTTTGAGCCCTTCTTGTTGTACTATTGCTTGTATATAACTGTGTGTTTATCACCTGCAACGTCAGCTTCAGAGCACCAATGCACTACTGGTCTATAGCTGAACACAGTGAGCCAATAAAGAGAGGCATATCTGCGTAGCCACCAATCACCAGTCATGCTCAGCTCTGGAGCAGTAGTATATTGTTCCTCTGGAGCTGACTTTAAAGGGTCACAAAGCCCAATATTTTTCTTTCACGATTCATATAAAACATACAATTTTAATCAATTTTCCAATTTAATTCTATTATCAAATTTGCCTCTTTCACTTGGTATTCTTTCTTGAAGGAGCAACAACGCACTACTGGGAGTTAGCTGAACTCATTGGGTGAGCCAATGACAAGAAGCATATATGTGAAACTACTAATTAGCAGCTAGCTCACAGTAGTGCATACCTAGGTATATTTCCAACAAAGGATAACAAGAGAACTAAGTAAATTGGATAATATAAGTAAATTGGAAAGTTGTTTAAAATTACATGATCTACAGTATCTGAATAATGAATGTTTAATTTTGACTTTATCATCAATTTAACTATGCTTTTAACCCCATTGTAGGTGTTAAACCCAGTGATATGCAAGCAGCAGTGGATAATAAATGTTTTAACACATTAGATAATGAGGCCTATTTATTAAAGGTCTTGCGGACCTGATCCGACAGTGCAGATCAGGTCCGCAAGACCTCGCTGAATGCGGAGAGCAATACGCTCTCCGTATTCAGCATTGCACCAGCAGCTCACAAGAGCTGCTGGTGTAATGCCGCCCCCTGCAAACTCGCGGCAAATAGGCCGCCAGTAGGGAGGTGTCAATCAACCCAATCGTACTTGATCGGGTTGAATTGTGGCGATTCCTGTCCGCCTCATCAGAGCAGGGTTATTGAGCAGCGGTCTTTAGACCGCTGCTTCATAAATGCTGTTTCTGGCGAGTCTGAAGACTCGCCAGAAACATGGACCCACAAACTCCATACGGAGCTTGATAAATGGGCCTCAATGTCCCTTTAACCTAAATGTATGATCAGCAAAGCCAAAAGGCATTCTTACTTGAAAGACAACCATTGTTTAGC
The DNA here is from genome assembly GCF_027579735.1 of Bombina bombina. Taxonomy (NCBI): domain Eukaryota; kingdom Metazoa; phylum Chordata; class Amphibia; order Anura; family Bombinatoridae; genus Bombina; species Bombina bombina. Next base: position 1,012,173,752 of record NC_069501.1, on the reverse strand, counting down.
AGAGTTATATTCCCCTGCTGTCATAAAAGTCGTCATCCCAATGCCAGCAGTGAGGCCAATACAGCAAAGAAAAAAATATTTTTTCTTTTTCTTTTTTTTAAATGAATCAGTGGTTTTTTTTTTTTGTTTTTTTTTTTTGTTTTTTTTTTTACAATCTTGTAAGTGTTTAATGTCACTATTTTTAATTAAAAAAAAATGAAGCTGTATTTTTGGAATTTCTGGAGGCTAGGTCTCGGCGCAGCTTGTACCGCACAGCAAATCTATTTTTTTTTTTTTTTTCGAATCAGTGGTTTAACTTGATCCTGACACTGTTGTATGCAGCTACTGTATTGCTTCAGCAATTCCAAAATGACAAACATATTACATTAAGTAGTAATACCTTTTATTGGACGAGCATTGAATTTAAAAAGGCAAACGTCATAGAGTTTCTGTTGTGTTGGTTCATATCTTTAGAAGAGAGGAAATACTTAAAATCTTGTCTTTTTAGATACCATGTAAGTCAAATAAAAGATGTCACTAATTACTGAAAATGCTTAATTTTTTATTTTTTTTATTTTTTTGGGAATCTTAATTATGACATAGGAAATGCTCTGTGAAGATACTATTATAATAAAACAGTAAACATCAGAGCAGTGTGGGAATTTTAGTTATTTTAAGAGTTATCTCTTTCACTACTTTTAAAAAAGAAGATAAATAGCCACAAGACCTAGACTAGCCCAGACCTTCAGCAAGGAAGAGGAATGAAACAGTACCTGTTGTTGTTGGCCAGAAAAGGCTGAGATTAGATGTTTCTGAAATGGTCAGACCTTTTGGGATTATTTAGACTTTTTTTAAAGTTATTTTTGTAAACATTGTTATTGGTAGGGCCTAGTGGTCGCTACTGTTGTCCTTAGTTGTCAAATGTGTCTTTACATGTTCAGAGATATTGTTGTGGTAATGAGGGAAGTGTTCCATACGTGTTGGGGGTGTTGCAGTGGTGGTGGTCATGTAGAGGGGTAATTAAGGTGGTTAGGAAGTATTATGGTGGCACATTTTGTAGGTTTCCCCTAGGCGTTGGGGAGGGAGGGTTTTGTAGTGGTAGACACTTCAGTATTGAGGCACTGCATTGGTGGTGAGGTCACATAGGGCTATATAATATGCCAGATGTAAACTTAACAAGTGATGGTTATATTGATTATGTTTTAGACATTTAGACAGTTGTATTGGTTATAATTGTAAAATGATCTGTTCTAGACTATATTAATTATGGGACTAGCTAGGTGGTTAAAGGGACATTTTACATTCATTTTTTCTTTGCATAAATGTTTTGTAGATGATCTATTTATATAGCCCATAAAGTTTTTATTTTTTATTTTTTTTTATTTATAATTTTGCTTATTTTTAAATAAATTTGCTCTGATTTTTAGACTTTTAACCAAGCCCCAAAGTTTTAGGAGAATACCGACAGATACCTACTCCAGCTTGCTGCTGTTTGTGTAAAGGGTCTTTTTATATGCAAAAGAAGGGGGGAGTGTCTTATTTCCCACTTGCAGTGGGCTTTCCAGCTACCTTTTCAACAGAACTAAACTGTTTTTAAACAGTTTTATACTGGATTTTTATATCAGTATCTGTGCATCCTATTCTTTATAGTAGTGACTATTACATGCAGTTATATGAAAATTAGTGTATACTGTCCCTTTAAGTCTCATTGTGGTGGGCTGGGTCTCGTTAGGATTAGACCCACTGGGATCTATCCTCGGTTATGGTAAGTATGGTGGGATGCTGTGTCAAAACATATAGTCCTTCATAATGACATTTAAAGTACTTCTACCTCTGTGACATAGATAGACTGTTAACGCACTACAGTAGATCATCAATTTTCCTATTTACTTTTATAATCAAATTTGCTTTGTTCTCTTGGTATTCTTAGTTGAAAGCTAAACCTATGCAGGCACATATGCTCATTTCTAAGCCCTTGAAGACCACCTCTTATCTGAATGCATTTGACAGTTTTTCACAGCTAGAGGATGTTAGTTCATGTGTGACATATAGATAACATTGTGCTCATGCACGTGGAGTTACTTATGAGAGGGCACTAATTGGCTAAAATGCAAGTCTGTCAAAAGAACTGAAATAAGGGGGCAGTCTGCATAGGCTTAGATACAAGGTAATCACAGAGGTGAAAAGTGTATTAATATAACAGAGTTGGTTCTGCAAAAATGGGGAATGGGTAATAAAGAGATTATCTATACTTTTAAACAATAAAAATTCTGTTGTAGACTGTCCCTTTAACCTGTCTAGTTAGAGTGTTCTAATCTGATATTTCAGTGTTTATCATTCCCCTGTAGATACATTGATTTAGTATAATTCATGCCAGAAAGAATTTGTGGTTATCCTTTCTGTGGATGACATGATTTACTGGCATTGTTTTCTTCACACCTAATATTAAATGGCATAAGTATTACACAACTGATACTTTTTAAGTGCTACGAATCAGGAGCTTTAATTTTCCCTTCAACTAAGCTCTATAAATGATTGACCCTTGGCCCTTTAAGAAAGTAAACTAACTTGATTCTGTCCATCTCTGATTGGTTCGGGGTATTAAGTCAGATTATAGGTTTAGTCGCTTTCAGTCCTGGATTTCTTGGTTAGTATGTCAGCATGTCAGTGAGTCATTAGGCCAAATACATAATACTCTCAGAGTCAAAATAAACACCTATATAATTACAAAGTACTTGTAAAGAAATGCACGCCGCTCACATATACAGTATGCTGGGGAAGATGTATTCCTTCATTAACTTATATTATGTTAAGAATAGTTGTGATAATTAAGGAAATATAAGATTTTCAAAAACATTACTTATGTGTTAACCATACAGCTATATGTATCTCCAAGCAACATTTCATTAGCTGCTTTATACACTGAGCACTGAATATGTGGCTTGACAGTAAGCGTTAATTACTGTTCTTTAGCTGTCTGACATATAGGTCTAATCATTGTTCTACATGTAGCTCATAAAGGTTTTAATCTTCTCTATATATGTTGAAAGAGGTAGTTATCATTGCCCTCCACAGGGCCAGATTACCAGTGTAGCACTAACAGTTATGCGCAAGCGACATAGGGTTTATCGCGGGTGTTTGTGCGCAATGGGTTTTTCACTCGTATTACAAGTTGAAAGTAAAAACAAGACAAGGGGCGCCTCATAGTGAAACCTGGTTGAAAATGGTGACGGTGTAAGGTATGAAAATGACTCACAAGAGAATATGCACCTATGGAACGTCAGGTGCTGTTAGGCAGGCTGACCTTTACAGCAGTCAGCGAAAAATGTTAGAATCCTATGCTCTTTGCCTTGGTCTGGCTGTTGATGAGCGTTGACATTGGAGACGGAGAGTCAATGTCCAGGGAGTCTGTGAAAACAACATGCTGACTGCTGTAACGGACATGACGATCCTTAGGTGCATATTCTCTTGTGAGTAATTTTCATATCTTACACATAACCATTTTCAACCAGGTTTCACTATGAGGCACCTCTTGTCTTGTTTTTGTTTTTACTTTCAACTTGTAGAAAAAAATGCATGAAAAAAATGTAACATAGAGATACATACATGCACCTCTAAATATGTGTGTATACATATATATATATATATAAATATATATATATATATATATATATGCGTGTGTGCATTGGAGCTATTTGCAGTTAAGTAGATGAAAACATGTAAGAACATATTTATGCAATATTCATAATAATTAAAGTGTTATAGTGTATATTTACTTTTATTTATATTTTTATTTATATTGTATATCTCTTATACTGTGTATTTACTGTAATATTTTGACATTCCAATGTTCTGCACATAGCAGAATATGTTCTTTGCATTTCTAAATAGATATTCCTATATATATATATATATCTGTATATATCTATACCGTCCTATATATAATCAGGTATAAACATATATTTGTGCAAAAAAATCATATATATGTAGAAATACTTATTTATAAATAAATAGTACATATTCTTCTATGGGGAAAACACTGGAATGGGAAATATTCACATTTTCATGTCGGGTTAGCGACCTTGAGAATATGCGATTGTGTTTGCGCGCAAGTGGAGGTTTATTTCAGCTTTTTTTGTTACATTGACTTCTATAGGGGAATAGGTTATCGCACACAGGATATTCTAAGTTTGGATTTTTATGCGCATCAGGTTAGCACGCGAGCGAAGGCAGTTTACTTTCAACTCATAAAACAAGTGCAACCCGACACATGCAAAAAGCTTACTTCTAGTGGAGTTAACGCTCAAGCGGAAGCATTAAATAGCTCTCCACTTGTAATCTGCCCCTGTGTGTTGGCAAGTAAAGTGTATATAACTGCTTAGTTTCGTCAACTATATTTGAGCACAAAAGCAAATCTCTCTTGGTTTAGGGCACCACAGTGGAAAGTGGCACAGATAAAACTTTGAAAGGGTTGTGCTATATATTAAAGTTTTAATGTGCATATCTCACCTTAAGTCACAGATTTATAATGACTAATCTCAGGGAATATACATTTTTTTAAGGCAGTAAATAATAGTTATGCTGCCAGACCTTATTCTGATATAATCTGATGAGTTAAGTGCAATAAAATATGTCAAAATATGTCAATTTTTTAGGTACAGCATATTATTCACATAATTACATGTTATGGTGCATCTTAATCATAATGCACTTATCATTTTTAAAGTATTAAAATAAAGAATGTTTCAATAATGCATTGCAGAAATAAAGTTAGTATAAGTTTTCATAAATGTTCAGGACTGAATCAAAGGGCATTTATTTGCATATATGAGTAAGAGACAGAGGTTTGTTTTTTCATAGTTGTACAAGAATCAGGGAATCTTTTTGGCTGAAGTGCAAGTAGGTTTAAGGTCAAAAAGAATAGACATTAGTGCTGGTTTCAAAATAACTCACTGAACCCTATCGTATCTACAGGACATTTGTGGCCATTGCCATATAATTTGCAAAAACAAGCAAAAAATGTAAACTTAGATGAGTAGTCCTTTTCTTTAAACCTTTTTTTTAACTTTAATAAAATCCATCATAATATAATCAATTCTACTAAACCCTATGCTTCAACACATTTTTTGAATATGTAAAATACAGGCATACCTTGTTTTATTGCGCTTCGCTTTAATATAAACACATAAATACACGTATATACACACCTAAATATACACACCACCAGCAAAAAGATTATGAGGCCTATTTATGAGAGGTCTTGCGGACCTGATCCAACAGTGCGGATCAGGTCCGCAAGACCTCGCTGAATGCGGAGAGAAATACGCTCTCCGTATTCAGCATTGCACCAGCAGCTCACAAGAGCTGCTGGTGCAACGCCGCTCCCTGCAGACTCCCGGCCAATCGGCCGTCAGCAGGGAGATGTCAATCAACCTGATCGTATTCGATCGGGTTGAATTGCGGCGATTCCTGTCAGCCTCATCAGAGCAGGCGGACAGGGTTATGGAGCAGCGGTCTTTAGACCACTGCTTCATAACTGCTGTTTCTGGTGAGTCTGAAGACTCCATACGGAGCTTGATAAATGGGCCTCTAAGACTCACTGAAGGCTCATATGATGTTGGCATTTTTTAGCAATAAAGTATTTTTTTAATTAAGGTATTTACATTCGGCTAGATTACGAGTTTTGTCAGTAAAAACTTGCATAGCTAACGAGCCTTTTTTTTCCAGCGCTCACTTTAAACAATGCTGGTATTACAAGTTTTCTGAATGGCTGCGTTAGCCTCAGAAAAGTGAGCTCTGAGAAAATTTAGCGCCACTTCTCACTGTAATACCAGTGTTGCTTACAGTAGCGTTAAGCTGGCTAAAACGTGCTTGTGCACGATCTCCCCATAGGAAACAATGGGGCTGAGACGGCTGAAAAAAAACCTAACACCTGCAAAAAAGCAGCGTTCAGCTCCTAACGCAGCCCCATTGTTTCCTATGGGAAAATACTTTCTAAGTCTACACCTAACACCCTAACCTTACACTTATTAACCCCTAATCTGCCACCCCGACATCCTCGCCACCTGCATTATATTATTAACCCCTAATCTGCCGCTCCGGACACCGCCGCCACCTACATTATACCTATGAACCCCTAATCTGCTGCCCCTAACATCGCCGACACCTACATTATATTTATTAACCCCTAATCTGCCACCCCCAACGTCGCCGCCACCCAACTACAATTATTAACCCCTAATCTGCCGCCCCCAACGTCGCCGCTACTATATTAAATGTATTAACCCCTAAACCTAAGTCTAACCCTAACCCTAACACCCCCCTAACTTAAATCTATTTTTAATAAATCTAAATAAAATTACTATAATTAAATAAATTATTCCTATTTAAAACTAAATACTTACCTATAAAATAAACCCTAGTATAGCTACAATATAACTAATAGTTACATTGTAGCTATTTTAGGATTTATTTTTATTTTACAGGCGACTTTGTATTTATTTTAACTAGGTACAATAGTTATTAAATAGTTATTAACTATTTAATAGCTAACTAGCTAAAATAAATACAAAATTACCTGTAAAATAAACCCTAACCTAAGTTACAATTACACCTAACACTACTCTATAATTAAATTAATTACCTAAACTACCTACAATTAAATTAAATAAACTAAATTACGAAAAACCCCCACTAAATTACAGAAAATAAAAAAGAAATTACAATATTTTAAACTTTCTCTCTAAAAGAAAAAAGCGCAAACAAGACTCAAGTGCAATAAAACACACAGTGGCACCAGCGCTCTAAAATTCACACTTACAATGTTTATTAAAAATCCAAGCACTAAGAAACAATCAACAATAAACAGCTTCCGTCATAAAGATTCCTGGTACTCAGCTGCTCCAAGAACGCTCTCCCTTCTGTGTATAGTCTATTTCACACGTCTGCCGGAACTTTGGTAGTAGGGAAAAGCTTGTTGCTCAAACTACAAAAGCCCTGTGTATCCAAACAAGGCAAGCGTATTCCTCCTGACGGACTTGAGACTACGGATCCTCTAAACAGTCACAAGTCCTCAATGATTACCCCTAATTACACCTAATATAATCCCCCTTATAAAATAAAAAAATAAAAAAAAATAATAAAATTCCCTACCCTACACTAAATTACAAATAGCCCTTAAAAGGGCCTTTTGCGGGGCATTGCCCCAAAGTAATCAGCTCTTTTACCAGCCCTTAAAATGGCTTTTTGCGGGGCATTGCCCCAAAGTAATCAGCTCTTTTACCTGTAAAAAAAAATATACAATACCCCCCCAACATTAAAACCCACCACCCACATACCCCTACTCTAAAACCCACCCAATCCCCCCTTAAAAAAACCTAACACTAACCCCCTGAAGATCACCCTACCTTGAGCCGTCTTCACCCAGCCGGGCACCAGTGGTCATCCGATGGGGCAGAAGAGGACATCCGGACCGGCAGAAGTCTTCATCCTATCCGGGCAGAAGAGGACCGGCAGACATCTTCATCCAAGTGGAATCTTCTATCTTCATCCATCCGACGAGGAACGGCTCCATCTTGAAGACCTCCAGCGCGGAACATCCTTCTAGGCAAACGACTACCCGACTAATGGCTGGTCCTTTAAATGACATCATCCAAGATGGCGTCCCTCGAATTCCGATTGGCTGATAGGATTCTACCAAGCCAATCGGAATTAAGGTAGGAAAAATCCGATTGGTGGGCAGATTAGGGGTTAATAATTGTAGTTAGGTGGCGGCGATGTTGGGGGCGGCAGATTAGGGGTTAATAAATATAATGTAGGTGTCGGCGATGTTAGGGGCAGCAGATTAGGGGTTCATAGGTATAATGTAGGTGGCAGGGATGTCCGGTCGGCAGATTAGGGGTAAAATAACTTTATTATAGTGTTTGCGATGTGGGAGGGCCTTGGTTTAGGGCTTAATAGGTAGTTTATGGGTGTTAGTGTACTTTTTAGCACTTTAGTTAAAGGGCCATTAAACCCAAAAATTTTCTTTCACGATTCAGATAGAGAATGCAATTTTAAACAACATTCCAATTTACTTCTATTATCTAATTTGCTGCAATCTTTAGATATTCTTTGTTAAAGAAATAGCAATGCACATTGGTGAGCCAATCACATGAGGCATCTATGTGCAGCTACCAATCAGAAGCTACTGAGCCTATCTAGATATGCTTTTCAGGAAAGAATATCAAGAAAATGAAGCAAATTAGATAATTGAAGTAAATTAGAAAGTTTTTTAAAATGGCATTCTCTATCTAAATCATGAAAGAAAAAATTTGGGTTTAATGTCCCTTTAAGAGCTTTATGTTCCGGCGTTAGCCCATAAAACTCTTAACTACTGACTTTTATATGCGGTAGGAGTCTTGGAGGTAGAGGCTGTACCGATCACTTCTTCCAAGATTTGTAAAACCAGCATTAGGAAAATCCCATTAAAAAGATAGGATACACAATTGACGTAAGGGGATTTGCGGTATGGAAAAGTCGCGGAAGAAAAGTGAGCGATACACCTGTACCTGCCAAACTTGTAATACCAGCGGGCGTTAAAAAGCAGCGTTACGACCCCTTAACGCTGCTTTTTAAGGCTAACGCCAAACTCGTAATCTAGCCAATTGTTTTTTAGACATAATGCTATTGCCCCCTTAAAGGGACAGTATACAATTATGTTTATATAACTACATGTAATAGACACTACTATAAAGAAAAATATGCACAGATGCTGATCCAAAAATCCAGTATAAAACCTTTTAAAAACTTTCTTAAAAGCTCCCAGTTTAGCTCTGTTGATGAGGAAGAGGATTGGCGGAGACACTCAGTGAAAGGGACTGGGAAAAAAGAAGAGCACTTCCCTGCATATGAAAAGACAGATAACATAAACAGGAGCCAGCAGGAGTCTGTAAACGAGCGTATACATCTGACACTGTAGGGCTTGGTTAGAAATCTGGAAATCAGTACAATATTATTACAAAATAAATGGATGTGATTACTCACGCTTTTCAAATATGTTTCACCTTATTTTTCAAGAAGGTAGAAACATTCTACAGGCCCTGTAATATTTGTCAGAGTTTATCAGAATGATCATTCTTTAGTATACTGTATGTACATTTGGATGATGCAAGTAGAGCTGCAGGTCAAAAGACTGAATGTAAATAGAAGTTTGTCCAACCTTAAATATAACACACTTTATGACTTAAATGAACTGATTGACCTTTGTTGGAATACAGTACTTTATAATCTATTTTGTCTATTTTAGTGGGCATAATCGTGTCTTGATATAAATATACACATATAAATATACATATATATATATATATATATATATATATATATATATATATATATATGTATATGTATGTGTGTGTGTGTATATATATATAAATAAAACTTCTATTAATTTACTATTATATTTTTGGGGTAATATCTTTGGGGGTAACTTGCATTAAAAAGAGGATATCTTGCTGTGGGAGATTTTTACAGGAGGAAAGTGGGTTTAAAGGTTGTTTATGAGGTGATAGAATCAAGCTATGGGGCTGCATGAGGCATTAGCTTGTGCTGAGGCAGAACAACAGTTTTAATTATTTTAATCGGATGCTGAGAGGTCAAAGACACGTGGGCTGAGGCTACTGTTGGAGTTTATGGTCTATAATATTGGCACCAATGTAATACAGTATTAGTGTTATAGTGGTTGGGGTCAGAAGCTACTTGGCAACTGACCATAGAGACTAGCTGCATATAGTGTACTTTCACTAAATAATAGTGGTTTGAGTTTTGTAAGGTCACTAATATGGGGTGACCTATTTAGGATTTTGTAGACTGTATTACATTTTGTACTTCTATGCATGTGCGCATACTATATAAGTAACATGAAGTGATTAACCCAGTGACATCCAGTGGCATGTACAAAAGTAATTAATGCTTTTACCCCTTAGCTGCTAGAAATACACATTCGGCTAGATTACGATTCATGTGCGCTATAGGGAAATTAATGAACGCAACAAAAGTTGCGTTATTTAACCTTCTATATCTCTGCCATTACAAGTTTTAAAAAGCCAGGCTTGTGCGGGCGATATGGCTGCGTCGAGCTCCATACCGCACACAAAACAAGCGCTGTGTTTAATGTGCTCTTGCATGCTTTCCCCATAGACATCAATGGGGAGAAGGTGTCAGAAAAAAGTCTGACACCTGCAATCGCGGAAAGAAAAGCTCCGTAACGCAGCACCATTGATGTTTATGGGGAAAGAAAACTAACGTTTAAACACCCTAACATAAACCCCGAGTCTAAACACCCCTAATCTGCTGCCCCCAACATCGCCGCCACCTACATAATGTTATTAACCCCTAATCTGCCGCGCCCGATATTGCCGCCACTTAAATAAATCTATTAATCCCTAATCTGCCGCTCCCGATATCGCCGCCACTATACTAAAGTTATTAACCCCTATTCTATTAAATCTAAATTAAATTATTAACCCCTAACCCTAACGTAACCCTGAACCTAACCCTAAAACACCCTAACTTTAACATAATTAAACTAGCTAAACTAAAGTTACAATTATTAACTAAATAATACCTATTTAAAACTGAATACATACTTACCTGCGAAATAGCTACAATATAACTAATAGTTATATTGTAGCTAGCTTAGGTTTCATTTTTATTTCACAGGTAAGTTTGTATTTATTTTCTTCTTAAACGGGAACAAGTCCACAGGTGCATTCATTACTTTTGGAAAATACAGAACCTGGCCACCAGGAGGAGGCAAAGACACCCCATCCAAAGGCTTAAATACCTCCCCCACTTCCCTCATCCCCCAGTCCTTCTTTGCCTCTCATCACAGGAGGTTGGCATAGAAGTGTCAGAAGTTCCAGATAGTTTTTATGGAGGGTACTACTCTTCACAATGGGACTAGAGTTTTAAGTAATCCTATTAGCCTCTAAGTGAGAGCATGGATGAAAGTTAGAGCCGTGTTCCTGTTCCACGGTGTAGATTCCGGTAAGCTTGTTTCATTTTATTTCGATATGTGAATGTAATGTTAACAAAACAAAGTAGGGTCCCAGTGGGACTCCTTTTATCTTAATGAGGAATCATGGGTTAATATCCCCTGAGGGGGGTTATTGAACAGGGGGGATTTTAATCATGTTTGTTATGTGGTTCTATCTGCTAATGTGTAGCAATACCTAGGCTCTCGGCCTTTCGATACATAATGGCCTTATCTCAGTGACACAATCTCTCAAGATTGCTCGCCCTTTTGGTGACTGGCAGGGTGCACCTTGTGATGGGTGCGGTTACATTGTTTCTCACTTCTGTATACTGACTGTGTGCGACAGAGAGAATCTGGCTCGTGAGTTGTCTGGTTCACAGGAGATGGTGAGTGCCCCAGCCATTGGGGGTGTAAAAAGGGTGCCAGTTAGTTTTTGTAATTTCTGTAATCCTAAAATTATGGAGGATTCTGATATGTTAGACACTGATGAGCTTCTGTTCCCATTTAAGGATGTGCAGGGCTTTGTCTACCGGTGCTGCGCCTTCCATTATAGAGTAGTGGAGAGATAATGGTTTTCCCAGCCTAAGTCCCTGCTGCCATCTAGACTCCCAAATGGTTAATTGGTGAGAATGAGACAACTAGTCATAAAGCTAATGACCCTGGTGTATTTGAAATTCATGTATGGTGGAGTAGGTAAGGAGCTCTCTAGTTGGTCAAAAGGGACAAATGTAGCCCGAGAAGTCGCCGACCAAAGGTCCACTACCCTTGAGACACCCAATCTAAGCCAGGCAGTTGGGTGTGAGCCGGGAAGGCCAGATAGGATGCCGGTCATGGTAGTTATAGGGGACGGGTGAGGGGCCACCTGAGGATAGTGCCTCAGTTGCTCCCAAATCGCTAAGTATTCTCAAACTAGCAGGTTCTCTACTGCAAGAGATCTCCTGCAATGTGGAGGCGTCCATATCAAGTCCCTTAAGGTGAGTTCAAAAGGCAGGGAGGCCTGTTCGATCAACCTCCATTTACTATCGGAGTCTTTTACTCCCGACTGGGAGATGTGCGTGAGCATGGCTGCCTCATAGTACCTGGAAATAGCAGATACTCTGCCATGCATTCTGGGGTACTGCAGAAGCCTATGGGCGACTCAAGGGGGTTCAGCCAGATATATTTGGTGCATGTGCTTTGAAACATAGAAACATAGATATTGACGGCAGATAAGAGCCATAGGCCCAGCAAGTCTGCCCGACCTTACCTAACAGTATAAACTTATCTAGTTCGTAGGATAGCCTTATGCTTGTCCCATGCATTTTTAAAGTCCCCCACAGTGTTTGTTGCTACTACCTCTTGAGGAAGTTTATTCCATAAATCAATCACTCTTTCTGTAAAGAAGTGCTTCCTCAAATTACTCCTGAATCTACTACCCTTTAGCTTGAGCTCATGACCCCTTGTTCTTGAATTTTCCATTTTATGTAAAATACCCACAGCCTCAGTTTTACTAAACCCTTTAATGTACTTGAAAGTTGCTATCATATCACCTCTTTCCCTTCTCTCCTCTAAGCTATACATATTTAGGTCATTGAGCCTATCCTGGTAAGTTTTATTTTTTAGACCATGTACCATTTTGGTAGCCCTCCTTTGCACAGATTCAAGTTTGTTAATATCCTTCTGAAGATATGGCCTCCAGAACTGCACACAATACTCAAGATGAGGCCTAACTAATGATCTATAAAGTGGCATAAGAACCTTACTATTTCTGCTGCAAAAACCTCTACCAATACATCCAAGCATTCTGCTAGCCTTACTCGCTGCATTACTACATTGTTTACTAAGTTTTAAATCATCTGAAATAATAATTCCCAAGTCCTGTTCCTCATCTGTAACAGTCAGTAAAGTGTCATTGAGTCTGTAATTAACATTTGGATTTTTCTTCCCTAAATGCATTATTTTACACTTTGCTGTGTTAAACTTTAGATCCCAGTCGTTTGTCCAATCCTCCAATTGTTCTATATCACTTCTCATTTTGTCTACCCCCCCTGGAACATCGACTCTGTTGCAAATTTTTGTATCATCTGCAAAGAGACATACTTTCCCCTGTAGCCCTTTGCTGATATCGCAGATAAATATGTTAAACAAAACAGGCCCCAGAACTGACCCCTGAGGAACAACACTAGTAACAGCCCCCTCTGCTGAATGAACTCCATTTACTAAGACACTTTGTTTTCTGTCCTTAAGCCAGCATTCCACCCAGTTCACAATTTTTGAATCTAGACCAAGGAGATATAGTTTGTGAATTAGTTTATTGTGTGGGACGGTGTCAAATGCTTTGCTGAAATCTAGATATGCTACATCAACTGCTCCACCCTTGTCTAATACTTTTGTTACATAATCAAAGAAGTCAATTAGATTAGTCTGACATGATCTCCCTGAAGTAAAACCATGCTGATTTTGGTCCTCTAAATTGTTTGTCTTTATGTAAGTCATAATTCTTTCTTTTAAGAGGCTTTCCATTAATTTCCCTACTACTGAAGTTAAACTAACTGGCCTGTAGTTGCCAGATTCTTCTCTACTGCCCTTTTTATGAAGAGGTATTACATTTGCTATTCTCCAATCATCTGGGGCAGCTCCTGTTAATAGTGACTGATTAAACAGATCAGTTAATGGGACAGTTAGCACTGATCGAAGTTCTTTTAAAACCCTTGGATGAATATTATCAAGACCCACTGCCTTTTTAACATTTATTTTTGATAATGCTAACAAAACCTCATCCTCTGTAAAAAGATTACTGTTAAGCTTGTTTCTATTTTTCGTAGCATCCCTTAATGTAGACATTGTATCTTCACAATCTTTTGTGAAAACAGAACAGAAGTAATCATTGAGACAGTCTGCAATCTGCTTATCTCCTTCTATTATTCTACCATCAACTGATTTCAATTTTACTATTCCTACCTTATTTTTTCTTCTTTCACTGATATATCTAAAGAATGTTTTGTCCCCATGTTTTACTGACTGTGCTATCTTCTCTTCTGCATGAGCTTTAACCTTCCTAATTAACTGCTTAGTCTTTTTTTGTTGGAGTCTCCATATTTTCATATCATCATCTGCTTGTGTGTGTCTGTAATTTTTATAAGCTATCTTTTTTGTCTTTACAGCATGTGCTACTTCTTTGGAAAACCAAATTGGTTTCCGCTTTCTTTTACTTTTACAGACATGTCTAATACAGTGTGCGGTTGCATCTAAAATGGCACCTTTCACAAATTCCCACTGTTCCTGAACCCCTGTAATAAGAGTTTTCCCCTTTAAATAGTTTTTTAGGTATTCTCCCATTAATGAAAAATCTGCCGTCCTAAAGTCTAAAACTTTTGTTTTAGTCTGGGTGGACAGTTCCTGCACATGAATACTAAACCAAACAGATTGATGATCACTGGATCCTAAGGAACTCTGATGGGTAAGCACCTTAAAGCATAAGTTAGTTTAGGGAGATAACTTTAGGGCTGCTATACGGCCCAGCCATGAGATACATTTGTAATTCCACTTCTGGTTTAAGGCATGCAGTTCGGTCAGAAGGGGCTTATAGTTATCTGCTATTAATTGGGGAATTGAGTTGGACAATTTAACTCCTAAATGGGAAATGTATGCATTATTAGTAATACATTTATATTTATCTTGTAGAGTCACAGATACGTTATCAGGGATACCATACGTTTACATTTTTGATTTGTTATGATTTAATTTATAGTAGGAAAGGGCACTGAACGTTTCTAACAGAGATAAAAGCCTAGGGATCTCACACAATGTGTTGGAAGAGAATATGGTGGTGTCATCTGCAAACAGAGCCACCTTATGTACTGTGCCATGTAGAGTGACTCCTGAGATTTCCCTATCTGCTCTGATGGCAGCAAAGAGGATGGGTGAAAGAGGACAACCTTGCCGCATACCATTGGAGATGGAGAAAGGGGCTGAGTTAAACCCTAATCCCCTGACCGAGGCAGTGGGGGCCGAGTAAAGGGCGCGCATGGCTTGTATGATGTGTGTCGGGAAGCGGAAGGTCTCCAAGACCCCCCACAGGTACTCCCACCTAACCCGGTTGAATGCTTTTTCAGCGTCAAGAGAAAGCACAGCCATTGGTCTATTGAGCCAGGACCTTCCCTCCCAGGGATAAAGCCCACTTGATCAGGGTTAATGAGTGAGATGGGTCTGTAACTAGTGCAAAGGGTTGGGTCTTTGTTGGGTTTGAAAATTGTGATGATGGAGGCCTTGAGGAGCTCGCCCTGAAATTTGCCCTCAGTCATAGCCAAGTTGTAGAATCTGGTTAAGATTGGTGCAATCTCCTCTAGATATGTCTTATAGAAGATTTCAGTGAAGCCATCAGGGCCTGGGGCCTTGAGAGATTTTAGGTTTTTGATGACCTGTTTGACTTCCTGGAAGGTAATAGGGGCATCTATGCTTTCTATATTGGATTCATCTAAGGTGGGTAATTTCAGAGAGCGTAAAAATGGGCCTATAGCTTCCGACGGGGCCGGCCGGAACGCTGCATCATCTTGGATGTTGTAAAGAGCCGAGTAATACTCACTGAACTGCTGGCATATTAAGGATGGGAGTCTGAAGGACTGGGTGCCTTGCCTAATCTCGTGAATGCGGGATGCGCTAGTACAGTGTCTAAGCTTGTTGGCTAGAAGGGTATCTGTTTTGTTGCCCTTGGTGTACATGAGCTGCTTCAGTCTGAGTAGATTAGTTTGAGTCTTACTATGTTCTAAATGACATATGTGTCTTCTAAGGTCCCTGATTTCCACCTCTACATTTGAGTTATCTGAGGTGCGTCTTTGAAGCTCGAGCACCCTTAGCCTACAGTGAGCCTGGGATAGGGAGAGACCCGCTTGTTTCCTCAAATGTGCCTGCTTTCGTATAAAGAGACCTCTAACTGTGGCCTTAAAGGCCCCCCAAACCAAATCCTCGCGGATCTCTGGGGTGTCATTAATATGGAGGGTAAAATGTATTTCCTTTCTGATTTCCTCTCTGAAGGGAATGTCTGATAAAAGATTATGTGGTAGCCTCCAATTAGGTCTGGATCTAGTGGTATACTTTGAGTCGAGGTCCATTAAGACCAGGTCGTGGTCTGACCATGGGCAGGTGCAAATCTTTGCGGAGTATATGAGGTCTAGGGAGTCTGAGTGGCAGAAAAAGTAGTCTAGTCTGGAGAATGTAGATTGGGGATTAGAAAAATGGGTGTAATCCTTATCTAGGGGGTGTAGGGATCTCCAAATGTCAAAATAATTAAATTGGGACATAAGTGCTTGGAATCTACAGCTAGTTGGGTCAGGGCCAGTAGGTCTCTTCCTAGGCAATCTCGTCTTTCTATCTAGCCCACTGTCCCACACCATATTCAAATCACCTGCTAGGATCACCCTGCCTTGCCTGAACTGCTCTACTTTGTGTAAAATTTTCTTTAGGTATCTGGGCTGTAGGGTGTTGGGCAAGTAGATAGATACTAATGTGTAGGTTACATGGTTGAGGTTGCATACAAGGATAAGGTATCTTGCCTGCGGGTCTCTAATCACCTGGAGAGGCTCAAAGGCCACCCTTTTATGGACTAGAATGGCTACGCCTCTAGCCTTCTTGAAATAGGAGGCAGCCTCTACAACAGGGAAATCAAGGCATATGGGCCCAGAGGAGGATTCCGCTAATAAGTGTGTTTCGTGGAGGAAAGCCACATCTGCCTTATGGAAACGTAGGGTTCTGGATAGTAGACTCCTTTTTCCAATTGTGTTTAGACCCCTGACATTATGTGTCAGGAACCTTAGGGAGGTCATTTGTGGCCCTAAAACCAATATTGAACTAGAAGGGGAAAAGAGTCAACGTAGGGAAGGTTGGATAAGAGGGAAGGGGTCTAGGGTGGGGTCTGGTGGAAATAGTCCACCTGTGTAGGACCCAAACGTGGGTTCCAGAGTCTGGGTTGAGCTAAACCGAGCTAGGAAGGCAGGCCTAGTGTATGAATAGCCCCACTCTCTAAAGGTACATAAGGTATATAGCACCTAGCTAGATAACTGTATAAACCCTATAAAACACACCAAATAAATATATGCATTTTCAATATACAGCTGTCCGGCCAGAATTCTAGCTGACCCGCACTAAACACAACACATGGGTAAGAACATTTTCAAACGGGTACAATATACCAACATGAACCAATTATCTAAAATGGAGACACATCATTGGGATATCAGGTAGGTAAGGCTTGAGGCCTCAAGGTGTGGTCAGGGGGGGTTAGGTTTTTGGCGCTTGTGCCTCTGCTCTTTTAGTGACCATGATGGGGCCGTGACCCGTAACTTAGAATGGGCAACCGCTTGGAGTTCTGTTTCAGCTTGAAGGCCCCAGTTAGCCAGAAGGGTACTGCCCAAGGAGGGGGAAGAAACTACATAAGTCTGGTTGTCTTTTGTCACAATTAATTTAGTGGGGAATCCACATCTGTATTTGATGTTAGCATTCCTAAGTTGAGCAGTGATAGGGGCGTAGAGTTTACATTGCTGCAGCGTGTGAGATGAGAGATCCAGGAGAAGCTGAATGTCTTTAAAGTTGTCAGGCAAGGGAGGCTTGCTGAATGATGCCTGCATCAAGCGATCTTTGAAGGTGAAGTTGTGGAAGCAAACTACTACATCCCTTGGCTTGTCGGATGGCATCGACCTAGGCCTGAGAGCCCTGTGGGCCCATTCCATGGCATGCTTGTCGCCCTCCAGTGGGCCCAAGAGAGCAGAGAATAATGACAAAAGGAATTCTTGTAGATTACCTGGTGCTACAGTCTCGGGGATACCTCTAAACCGGACGTTGTTCCTCCTGGCCCTATCCTCCACATCAGCTAGTTTTAACTCAAGCTGGGAGATTTGTTCTGCCAAGTTTTCGGCGTATGATAGAAGATTCGAGTGATCTGTAGCTAGGTCGTCATGTTGCCTCTCCAGGGTATCTACTCTGTCGCCTATTTAGGCTATATCTTTCCTGAATTCTGCTGAACTACGCTGGATCTCAGCTGTGATAGATTTTGTCTGTGCTGCGAGCATTTTTTGTAGAGTGCTCTCCGTAATGTAGTGGTTTAGATGAGCCCCTGACTGGGAGCTCGATTGAGAGCCCTCATCCTGCGACTCAGGGTCGCTTACTTCTTTTCTCGAAGAATTAGGTTCCTTGTGAGGTTGAGAGAAATGGTCAAGTACCATCTTCTTGATAACTGCAGGGGTTCTGGGGTTTCTTCTAGAGGAGTGCGGCATGATTGATACCTCAAGGAAACTCTGTGCAGACTTACAGTGTGACCCACCCTGACCACTTTAAAACATGTAAAACAAAACTGTTAGACCAACAAGCCTGACATCTAAATTATATCAATATCCAAGACAGGTTCAGATAGTAAAATAATGTGAGAGTGGGGCCAGACACAACCCACCTATGTTGGCTACACCTAGTACATAGTGACCTATTACTGAACAATCAGATCAGAGGGATCTAACATGCAGACAAACCAGCCCAATTGAGTGGGACCCCAAGGCCCCCCATGCACCTCAGGGAGGGGGATACGACCTAAAGGAAGGGTAAAAGGACAGTGGAAGTGACCAACCCAGACAAGCTGGGCCGGAAAGGGGGAGGCGCAGGGGGGACCAGGGGAACCAATCCCTTCCCATGGGACTCACAATTGGTACCACCTGGAAAATTAGCCTACCTAGATTATGTTATCAGGGGCAGGGATTGTGATATGGGGTCTGTAGTAGTCAGACTAAAAGTGCATGTTAGTTGGTTACAAGCAAGCAACACTTATATATCATGAATAGGCAAGGAGTACATAAACATGGAAAAACACTCCACCCTGTGTGGAGGCGTCAGGGGTACATATGCTGAAGCAGCAGCTAATAAACAATTTTTATATACTACGGGTGGGGTCCCAAAGACAAGAAAGTTAACCCAGCAGTTGTAATGTGGAGGTCATGCTCCTTGGGCCTATATAGTTATATAGCTGATCTTGAGTCAAGTGAGAGGTGGTGGTGGGGCTTACCCCAGGTAATAGACTTGTTAGTACCAATGAATGCTGGGTTAAGGCAGGGTTACCCCAATGCTTACATAAAAATGTTCCAACTAGGATGTGAGTACCCTCTGGGGGTGGTGGCCCAAGATTCCCCCCCCAAAGTCTCCTTTCAGTTCAAAGTCTCCTTCCAAGTGTGTGCAGGGGCACTGTAAAAATACGGGTTTAGGAGAGAGAGAAACTACCGCTCTCAGCGGAGCTTGGATATTTATGGTTGGAGGGAAAGTCTATCCCCAGGTAGGTGCCCTCAGTCACCCAATGGCCAGATCCGGCACTAATGTAAATGTGACAGTAGTTGTAATTATAATTAGCCCCCAATAGAAACAGTTAGGGGAGTAAGCCCTGGTGGAGTAGGGGTCTTAGAAGGAACAAATGTCCGGATCCCTTGTGTAAATGAGGAGCCTTAGCCCTTTAATGATGTGGGAGATGGGGTCTAAAGGGTGCTTGGTGCTGTACACAATAAATTTGCTTACCCCTGTATGCCACGTGGTCGGCTGTTTCTGCTGAAGTGGCGAACCGGGGCTCCGGAGTTAGGGGGAGGTAGATCAGTGAATCCCCAGCGTGTACTGCAAGGAGAGTAAAGTTGGTCCCGCCTTGACAAAGCAGTCTGGTCTCCCCAGTGTCGACACCACGTCTGCTACGTGACAAGTTGTAGGCCCAAAATGGCGGACTTCTGATTGCCGGTAAGGTTTGGCCCAAAGGTTGTTTCCCATTTCCTCCAATGCCGCCGCTCCCTGGATCACTTATATGGCCCCTTTCCTGAGTAGCAGGCCGTCTCGGGGGCACAAGTTCTGATGTATGCTGTACACCTCTGCAGATCGGTACCTCTCTGGCAGATTCTAAGTGGTGCTCTGAGGCGCGGGTATTGTAGGTAGGCAGTGGTGCGTTGATGGCGCCAGGCAGAAGGTCATCAAGTCTAAGTGCATGGGCTTCGCCTCGCCGGCAGTTGGAGTCTCTGGGTCTCGCAGAAGGAGGACACACTCAGATGGCTCACTTAGTCTCCGGAGAGCAGGATCCCCTGCGGTCACCTCCTCACAGCAGCCGATTCGAGCGGGGGGATAAGGTCTGAGCAGCAGCACTGAAAGTTCTTCCGAGACCTATCTGGGTATTCTCCCTACACAAGATTAGCTTTTGTGGAGTTTATGTGCTCAAAAACAGGCAGTTTGTGAGCCTTGATGTGGAGCTAAGTAGAGATGCGTCTGCACGATATGGCGGTTAGCTCCGCCCCGCGTTATCTATATTTTTATAGGGTGTCGGGTAATTCAGGCTGTGGTGCGCTTCGAAAGGGCCTCATTTTGTACCCACCCGTTGTTTGCATTCAGTGTCTTCTAGCTTGGGTATTGTTTCCCCAAAAGTAATGAATACAGCTGTGGACTCTTCCAGTATAAGAAGAAAAACATAAATTATGCTTACCTGATAATTTTCTTTTCTTCTGACGGGAAGAGTCCACAGCTCTCGCCTGTGTTTATATCTATGAGCCGACGGTAATTTTTGTTCTTCTGGCACCTTTTTTCAGCCTGATATTTCTCCTACTGTTCTTTGTTCCCTTGGCAGAATGACTCCTTTAGCTGGGGTGTCTTTGCCTCCTCCTGGTGGCCAGGTTCTATATTTCCCAAAAGTAATGAATGCAGCTGTGGACTCTTCCAGTCAGAAGAAAAGAAAATTATCAGGTAAGCATAATTTATGTTTTTAGCTAGGTAGACTAGATAGTAAATAGTTATTCACTTTTTACTAACTACCTAGTTAAAATAAATAAAAACTTACCTGTGAAATAAATCCTAACTACCTTACACTAAAAACTAAAATTACAAAAAAAAAAAACACTAAATTACAAAAAATAAAAAACAAAATGATCCAAAATAAAAAATAATTACACCTAATCTAATAGTCCTATCAAAATAAAAAAGCTAACCCAAAATAAAAATAAACCCTAGCCTACAATAAACTACCAATCGCCCTTACAAGGGCCGTTTGTGGGGCTTAAAAACCCCACACAAAAACCCCTCCAACAGTTAAACCCACCACCCAACCAACCCCCCAAAATAAAAAACCTAATTCTAAAAAAACCTAAAATACCCATTACCCTGAAAAGGGCATTTGTATGGGTATTGCCCTTAAAAGGGCATTTACCTCTTTTACTGCCCAAACCCTAAACTAAACCCCCCAGACCAAAAACAAAAAAAAAAACTTTAAAAAAGTCTAACACTAACTCCCGGAAATCCACTTACAGTTTTTGAAGTCCTGCTTGAACGTTCTTCATCCCAGAGTTGAAGTCCTCATCCAGACAGCGAGAAGTCTTCATCCAGGTGGCCTCTTCAATATTCATCCCGGCGGCATCTTCTATCTTGATCCCGGAGGCACGGAGCGGGTCCATCCTGATGACATCCGGTGCGGAGCATCCTCTTCATACGGTCGCATCCGTACACTAAGGGGCCCATTTATCAAGCTCTTTAGACTCGCCAGAAACACAAGTTATGGAGCAGCGGTCTAAAGACCACTGCTCCATAACCATGTCTGCCTGTTCTGAGCAGACGGACAGGGATTGCCACAATTCAACCCGATCGAGTACGATCGGGTTGATTGACACCCCCTGCTAGCAGCCCATTGGCCTCGAGCTGCATATGGAGAGCGTATTGCTCTCCGCATTCAGCGATGTCTTGCGGAACTGATCCGCACTGTTGGATCAGGTCCGCAAGACATTTGTTAAATAGGCCTCAATATCTTCAATGCAATGGACAAGATTCAAGATGACGTCCCTTGCATTCCTATTGGCTGACAAATTTGAATCACCCAATAGGAATTAAGGCTGTTAAAATCCTATTGGCTATTCAAATTAGCCAATAGGATTTAAGCAGCTCTAATTCTATTGGCTGATTAGAATTAGCCAATATAATGAGAGCTGCTGTTGTTTGTATTTGTATGAGATAAAAAAGAGGAGAAAAAAAGCCAAATTTGACACATTCCACGCAAAACTCCAAATATGGACTGGACAAAATTATTGGGACTATCAATTTAATATTTGATAGCACACCCCTTGGAAGAAATAACTGAGATCAATCGCTTCCTGTAACCATCAATGAGTTTCTTACACCTCTTTACTGGAATTTTGGACCACTCTTCTTTCACCAACTGCTCCAGGTCTCTCCAATTAGATGGGTTCCTTTTCCCAACTGCTGAAATAAGCCTCAGGGCTCAGAAACACAGAACAAACAGGATCCTACACATTTCATGCTTATTTGGCTCTTTGTCATCTCTGTGTTGCTAAGTCTTATTTCTACATATTTTATATGATAAAATTAAGGTTTACGTTTTATTTTAACTTTTCATTGACATCTCCCACCTCCCTGATCCCTTCAAAACAGCTCCTTACCACTATCTTAGGTACTGTCAAACAGTCTACCAGTATGTATTTTAGGGCTTTTTTAATTTTTTTTATTAACTTTTTATTTTTCTCATCGGGAAGTCGTCGGTGAAGATGGATGTTCCGCGTCGGCGGGATGAACATGGATCCGGAAGAAAGAAGATTGAAGATGCCGCTTGATAGAAGACTTCAGCCGGATCATGGACCTCTTCAGCTCCCGCTTGGATGAAGACTTCAGTCGGATCATGGACATCTTCAGCCCCCCGCTTGGGCTTGGATCAAGACATCGGAGGAGCTCTTCTGGATCGATCGGTGAAACCGGCGTGGTGAAGATAAGGTAGGAAGATCTTCAGGGGCTTAGTGTTAGGTTTATTTAAGGGGGGTTTGGGTTAGATTAGGGGTATGTGGGTGGTGGGTTGTAATGTTGGTGGGGGGGGTATTGTATGTTTTTTTTACAGGCAAAAGAGCTGAATTCTTTGGGGCATGCCCCGCAAAGGGCCCTTTTCAGGGCTGGTAAGGTAAAAGAGCTTTGAACTTTTTTAATTTTAGAATAGGGTAGGGCATTTTTTTATTTTGGGGGTCTTTGTTATTTTATTAGGGGGCTTAGAGTAGGTGTAATTAGTTTAAAATTGTTGTAATATTTTTCTAATGTTTGTAAATATTTTTTTATTTTTTGTAACTTAGTTCTTTTTTATTTTTTGTACTTTAGTTAGTTTATTTCATTGTATTTATTTGTAGGTATTGTATTTAATTAATTTATTGATAGTGTAGTGTTAGGTTTAATTGTAGATAATTGTAGGTATTGTATTTAATTAATTTATTGATAGTGTAGTGTTAGGTTTAATTGTAACTTAGGTTAGGATTTATTTTACAGGTAATTTTGTAATTATTTTAACTAGGTAGCTATTAAATAGTTCTTAACTATTTAATAGCTATTGTACCTGGTTAAAATAAATACAAAGTTGCCTGTAAAATAAATATAAATCCTAAAATAGCTACAATATAATTATTCGTTATATTGTAGCTATATTAGGGTTTATTTTACAGGTAAGTATTTAGCTTTAAATAGGAATAATTTATTTAATAAGAGTTAATTTATTTCGTTAGATTTAAATTATATTTAATTTAGGGGGGTGTTAGTGTTAGGTTTAGACTTAGCTTTAGGGGTTAATACATTTATTATAGTAGCGGCGAGCTCCGGTCGGCAGATTAGGGGTTAATAATTGAAGTTAGGTGTCGGCGATGTTAGGGAGGGCAGATTAGGGGTTAATACTATTTCTTATAGGGTTATTTAGGCGGGAGTGAGGCGGATTAGGGGTTAATAACTTTATTATAGTAGCGGTGAGATACGGTCGGAAGATTAGGGGTTAATTATTGTAGGTAGCTGGCGGCGACGTTGTGGGGGGCAGATTAGGGGTTAATAAATATAATATAGGGGTCGGCGGTGTTAGGGGCAGCAGATTAGGGGTACATAGGGATAATGTAGGTTGCGGCGGTGTACGAAGCGGCAGATTAGGGGTTAAAAATAATATCCAGGGGTCAGCGATAGCGGGGTCGGCAGATTAGGGGTTAATAAGTGTAAGGTTAGGGGTGTTTATTCTCGGGGTACATGTTAGGGTGTTAGGTGCAGACGTAGGAAGTGTTTCCCCATAGGAAACAATGGGGCCGCGTTAGGAGCTGAACGCTGCTTTTTTGCAGGTGTTAGGTTTTTTTCAGCTCAAACAGCCCCATTGTTTCCTATGGGGGAATCGTGCACAAGCACGTTTTTGAAGCTGGCCGCGTCCGTAAGCACCGCTGGTATCGAGAGTTGCAGTTGCGGTAAATATGCTATACGCTCCTTTTTTGGAGCCTAACGCAGCCATTCTGTGAACTCTAAATACCAGCGGTATTTAAAAGGTGCGGCCAGAAAAAAGCATGCGTAGCTAACGCACCCCTTTGGCCGCAAAACTCCAAATCTAGGCCTTATTTATTTGAATTTATGTACTAGTTGATAAACCTACCCAGAGGGCAGTTTATGTGTTAAAAATGTAACCCCCAAGCTACAAAAAATAAAAAAGTAAAAAATAGAGAAAAATATAAACAAAACTATCCAAAATAAAAAAATAAACTTAATCCCTATGAAAATAAAAAAGCCCCCCAAAATAAAAACACACCCTAATCTAAGAATAAACTACCAATAGCCCTTAAAATAGCATTTTGCAGGGCATTGCCCTAAATAAATTAGCTCTTTTACATTAAAAATAAACAAAGTCCCCCCTAACAGTAAAACCCCCCACCCACCAACTAACACTAATAAACCTAAACTACCCATTGCCCTTAAAGGGGCATTTGTATGGGCACTGCCCTTAAAAGGGCATTCAGCTCTTTTGCAAATTGCCCAATAAACCCTAGTCTAAAAAAAGAAACTCCCCCCCCCCAAAAAAAAACAAAAAAAACTAACATTAAAGCCCCAAATAGGTACTCACGGTTTCAGAAGTCCGGCGGAGAAGGTGTTCTTCCAGACGGGTCCATCATCTTCATCCACAGCGAAGGCGGCACGTAGCGGATTGCAATTATAGTTGTAATGCTCATGGGATATTACACTATCAGACCAAACTTGGCCAGTAGACTTTTTATCCCTGCGTCAAGCTGAAATGATAGGGACTATCCCAGAGCAGAGGAAGTTCACAAAATAAGGTAAGCGGTACTCACAATAGGCAGGGTAGTCTTTGGCGGCAACAGGTAGGGAATCCAACGGTATGGCAGTTCAAGGGTAAACTAATAGAATGATCGGAAACTGGCAGGAATTGGCAACAAAGGGAATCCAATAATTACAGTTCAGGAATAAACCAATAGACAAGCAGAGTAGTCAGACAGGCAGAGTTCAATAACGTTATGGCAATCTAGTTCTTTAGGGGTTAAGCAAACAGAGTAGTCAGACAGGCAGAGTTCAATAACAAAATGGCAATCGAGTATACAGTAACAATCACACCCAGGAGCACACTCAGTAACACCTATACTTGGTGAGCAACTTACATTGGCGCAGGATTCGCGCCACAGGAGATCCTGACCGGCTTCAGAATGAAAGGAGCATGCGGCAATGACGTCACTGCCGCACGCACACAGGAGGCGACTCTACCCTAGGAAACGAGCAGAACAGCAGGCGCCGTATCCCTAGCAACAGCTAGAGTGTCGTGGCTTGACAATAGTATAGATTTATATTTTTAGTATAGAGATCTCCCCACACCCCCTCCACACAATTGTTATTTAGTCTCCCCCCAGCATGATTTTCTTTTTTCTGTAGTGTAGCATCCCCTCCCCCCCCCCCCTTTGCAGCTGGGCTGCCCATCCACCTCCCGCCTTCCCTCCCACACCTCCAACCACTACTAATGGAGATCATTACAGACAATGACAAAGACAATCTGGCAATCTGCCTTCAGATGGTAACTGTGAAGATATAAATAACACGAGCGCATCCCACGCTAAGGGTAATACTTTTAATCATAGGGTAAAGTGTGCAAATCTAAAATTACATACTAGAAGTAAGTGATATAAAAACATATCCGCCTAGATTTGGAGTTTTGCGTTAGAAGGGGTGCGTTAGCTACGCATGCTTTTTTTTCCCCGCACCTTTTAAATACCGCTTGTATTTAGAGTTCACAGAAGGGCTGCGTTAGGCTCCAAAAAGGGAGCGTAGAGCATAATTTACCGCCACTGCAACTCTAAATACCAGCAGTGCTTACGGACGCGGCCAGCTTCAAAAACGTGCTCGTGCACGATTGCCCCATAGGAAACAATGGGGCAGTTTGAGCTGAAAAAAAACCTAACACCTGCAAAAAAGCAGCGTTCAGTTCCTAACACAGCCCCATTGTTTCCTATGGGGAAACACTTCCTAAGTCTGCACCTAACACCCTAGCATGTACCCCGAGTCTAAACACCCCTAGCCTTACACTTATTAACCCCTAATCTGCCGCCCCCGCTATCGCTGACCCCTGCATATCTTTTTTAACCCCTAATCTGCCGCTCCGTACACCGCCGCAACCTAAATTATCCCTATGTACTCCTAATCTGCTGCCCCTAACACCGCCGACCCCTATATTATATTTATTAACCCCTAATCTGCCGCCCCAAACGTCGCCTCCACCTACCTACAACTATTAACCCCTAATCTGCCGACCGGACCTCGCCGCTACTATAATAAATGTATTAACCCCTAAAGCTAAGTCTAACCCTAACCCTAACACCCCCCTAAATTAAATATAATTTAAATCTAACAAAATAAATTAACTCTTATTAAATAAATTATTCCTATTTAAAGCTAAATACTTACCTGTAAAATAAATCCTAATATAGCTACAATATAAATTATAATTATATTGTAGCTATTTTAGGATTAATATTTACTTTACAGGCAACTTTGTATTTATTTTAACCAGGTACAATAGCTATTAAATAGTTAATAAATATTTAATATTTACCTAGTTAAAATAATTACAAAATTACCTGTAAAATAAAGCCTAACCTAAGTTACAATTAAACCTAACACTACACTATCAATAAATTAATTTAATACAATACCTACAATTATCTACAATTAAACCGAACACTACACTATCAATAAATTAATTAAATACAATACCTACAAATAAATACAATTAAATAAACTAACTAAAGTACAAAAAATAAAAAATAACTTAGTTACAAAAAATAAAAAAATATTTACAAACATTAGAAAAATATTACAACAATTTTAAGCTAATTACACCTACTCTAAGCCCCCTAATAAAATAACAAAGCCCCCCAAAATAAAAAAATGCCCTACCCTATTCTAAAATAAAAATAGAAAAGCTCTTTTACCTTACCAGCCCTTAAAAGGGCCTTTTGCGGGGCATGCCCCAAAGAAAACAGCTCTTTTGCCTGTAAAAATAAACACAATACCCCCCCCCAACATTACAACCCACCACCCACATACCCCTAATCTAACCCAAACCCCCCTTAAATAAACCTAACACTAAGCCCCTGAAGATCTTCCTACCTTATCTTCACCACGCCGGGTATCACCGATTGGTCCAGGCTCTGATGTCTTGATCCAAGCCCAAGCGGGGGCTGAAGACGTCCATCCTCCGGCTGAAGTCTTGATCCAAGCCCAAGCGGGGGCTGAAGACGTCCATCCTCCGGCTGAAGTCTTGATCCAAGCGGCGGCTGAAGAAGTCCATCATCGGGCAGAAGTCTTCATCCTATCCGGGCAGAAGAGGAGATCTGGACCGGTAGACATCTTCATCCAAGAGGCATCTTCTATCTTCTTCCATCTGATGACGAGTGGCTCCATCTTCAAGACCTCCAGCGCGGATCCATCCTCTTCTTCCGACGTCCTAAAACAGAATGAAGGTTCCTTTAAGGGACGTCATCCAAGATGGCGTCCCTCGAATTCCGATTGGCTGATAGGATTCTATCAGCCAATCGGAATTAAGGTAGGAAAATTCTGATTGGCTGATGGAATCAGCCAATCAGATTCAAGTTCAATCCGATTGGCTCATCCAATCAGCCAATCAGATTGAACTTGAATCTGATTATTATTATTATTATTATCGGTTATTTGTAACAAAAGTCCGAGAGGGGAACAGCACCTGGGAGTGTGGAGTGTGCACGGTAGACCAAGGGCGCTGCCAAGCCCCAGACACATAGAAAAGATAAGCAAGGTCTCCAGCACTTTGTAAAACCAACTTTATTCAGACACAAATAGCGACGTTTCGGTGTCACAGCACCTTATTCATGCTTGATATTAATACAATGGCCATATTGCATCTTTAAATACCCAAATTTTGGCGCCCTCTCAAATTGTTGTGTGGAGAGGGCTCCCACTAGTGGCCAGATAATATACATACACGTACAAAACTTATGTACAAATTGAATCATTTAATTTGAATATATTACTAAGTCCTAAAGAATACATAGAATTTCACTAAAAAAATTACCTAATACTATATATGAAAATTTCATTTAACTACAATATACATATTGCCTATTAACTTTCACTGACATTTAATTAGTCATTTCATAAACATTTTACAAAAAAAAATTTTCATAGGAAATTAAAAAGATTTTTTTATATATATGTGCAGACAATTGAGAACAATTAAAAACAAGGGAAGGGCCTAGAACTACAGCAAAGGTACTTAATATTTGATAAGGCTAAAGATACTTAGAGGAACAGTCAAGTCACAGGAATAATTCAGAAAAAATTCAGAAAAAATTCAGAAAAAACAGCTTAGATCAAATTCTCTGTTAAGCCCCTTGGGGTGCATACTATCTAATTTATGCACCCACCACATCTCTCTTTGTTTTAATAGACGCTCCCTATTCATGCCTCTTCTATTTGGGGGGATATGGTCTATTATTTGCCACCTAAGCTGGCTGATGTGGTGTCCTTTCTCCAAGAAATGGTTGGAGACAGGGGCATCCCTGTTGTTGCATCTAATATTGGACCTATGCTGACCAATGCGGTCTTTCACCTTGCGGGTGGTCTCACCTATATAGATGCAAGAACAGGGACACTTGATCAAGTATACCACGTGAGTGGTCTCACAGGTATAGTACCCCTTAATGGAAAACTTTTTTCCGCTTTGGGGATGATGGAAGAATGCTCCTTTTATTACCGAATGGCAGCTCATACAGCCAAGGCAGGGGAAAGTTCCCGTATTTTTCTTGCCAATTAGCTGTTGTCTGGTTTGTCTGGTAGGGCCTATGTCAGTCCTCACAAGGAGATCCCTCAGGCTTTTTACTCTCTTGTGAGCCATGATGGGAGGCTCCTGGAGCTGAACTATATTGGAATTGCATTCCTTTAGGATGTACCAATTCTTACGGATTAGCCTAGCAACTTTGTCACTAAGAGGATTGTACTGGCTGACAAACACAAGCCTGTTTTCTTTAGATGTTCTTTCTTTCTTTTTATCCAAAGAGGCTATAGTGTCATCAAGGAGTTTTTTGGGGTATCCTCTATCAATAAACTTTTTGGACATTTCTTTAAATCTTACCCTCCTTGTCTCTCCATCATCCACAATCCTATTAACCCTCAACAGTTGGCTCCTGGGGAGTGAATTTACCAATGGCCTAGGGTGAAAGCTGTTAAATTGCAGTATACTGTTTCTGTCTGTCTCCTTTCTATACAGGTCAAATTCAAGATGGTGGCCCTTCTTAAGAACTAACGTATCGAGGAAGGACACAGATTCCTCACTGATACTCACTGTAAAGAAAAGATCCCTTACTTCAGAATTTAAATCCTGTACAAAGTGCATGAGGGACTCAACGTCGCCCCACCATACGCCAAAAATATCGTCTATATATCTCCACCATACGGCTCCAAATTGTTTAAATAACTGGTTTTTATAGACGACATTCTCCTCAAACTCACACATGAAGAGATTGGCGTATGATGGGGCGACGTTAGAGCCCATGGCAGTCCCCCTCACCTGGACATACCAGCTGTCCTGAAAGATAAAATAATTCCAATATAGGACAATACGTAATAGATCTGTTGTAGAGCGCCAACAGATTCCGCAGCGCTAATTGGCTGATTCCATCAGCCAATCAGAATTTTCCTACCTTAATTCCGATTGGCTGATAGAATCCTATCAGCCAATCGGAATTTGAGGGACGCCATCTTGGATGACGTCACTTAAAGGTACCTTAATTCTGTTTTAGGACGTCGGAAGAAGAGGATGGATCCGCGCCGGAGGTCTTGAAGATGGAGCCGCTCGTCATCGGATGGAAGAAGATAGAAGATGCCGCTTGGATGAAGATGTCGACTGGTCCGGATCTCCTCTTCTGCCCGGATAGGATGAAGACTTCTGCCCGCTGATGGACTTCTTCAGCCGCCGCTTGGATCAAGACTTCAGCCGGAGGATGGACGTCTTCAGCCCCCGCTTGGGCTTGAATCAAGACTTCAGCAGGAGGATGGACGTCTTCAGCCCCCGCTTGGGCTTGGATCAAGACTTCAGCCGGAGGATGGACGTCTGCAGCCCCCGCTTGGGCTTGGATCAAGGCATCAGAGCCTGGACCGATCGGTGATACCCGGCGTGGTGAAGATAAGGTAGGAAGATCTTCAGGGGCTTAGTGTTAGGTTTATTTAAGGGGGTTTTGGGTTAGATTAGGGGTATGTGGGTGGTGGGTTGTAATGTTGGGGGGGGGTATTGTGTTTATTTTTACAGGCAAAAGAGCTGTTTTATTTGGGGCATGCCCCGCAAAAGGCCCTTTTAAGGGCTGGTAAGGTAAAAGAGCTTTTCTATTTTTATTTTAGAATAGGGTAGGGCATTTTTTTATTTTGGGGGGCTTTGTTATTTTATTAGGGGGCTTAGAGTAGGTGTAATTAGCTTAAAATTGTTGTAATATTTTTCTAATGTTTGTAAATATTTTTTTATTTTTTGTAACAGTTTTTTTTTATTTTTTGTACTTTAGTTAGTTTATTTAATTGTATTTATTTGTAGGTATTGTATTTAATTAATTTATTGATAGTGTAGTGTTAAGTTTAATTGTAACTTAGGTTAGGATTTATTTTACAGGTAATTTTGTAATTATTTTAACTAGGTAGCTATTAAATAGTTATTAAATATTTAATAGCTATTGTACCTGGTTAAAATAATTACAAAGTTGCCTGTAAAATAAATATAAATCCTAAAATAGCTACAATGTAATTATTCGTTATATTGTAGCTATATTAGGGTTTATTTTACAGGTAAGTATTTAGCTTTAAATAGGATTAATTTATTTAATAAGAGTTAATTTATTTCGTTAGATTTAAATTATATTTAACTTAGGGGGGTGTTAGTGTTAGGGTTAGACTTAGCTTTAGGGGTTAATACATTTATTAGAGTAGCGGTGAGGTCCGGTCGGCAGATTAGGGGTTAATAATTGAAGTTAGTTGTCGGCGATGTTAGGGAGGACAGATTAGGGGTTAATACTATTTATTATAGGGTTATTGAGGCGGCAGTGAGGCGGATTAGGGGTTAATAACTTTATTATAGTAGTGGTGAGGTCCGGTCGGCAGATTAGGGGTTAATTATTGTAGGTAGGTGGCGGCGACGTTTTGGGGGGCAGATTAGGGGTTAATAAATATAATATAGGGGTCGGTGGTGTTAGGGGCAGCAGATTAGAGGTACATAGGTATAATGTAGGTTGCGGCGGTGTGCGGTCGGCAGATTAGGGGTTAAAAAAATTTATTAGAGTGGCGGTGATGTGGGGAGCCTCGGTTTAGGGGTGCATAGGTAGTTTATGGGTGTTAGTGTACTTTAGAGCACAGTAGTTAAGAGCTTTATGAACCGGCGTTAGCCCAGAAAGCTCTTAACTCCTGGCTTTTTTCTGCGGCTGGAGTTTTGTCGTTAGATTTCTAACACTCACTTCAGCCAAGACTCTAAATACCAGCGTTAGAAAGATCCCATTGAAAAGATAGGATACGCAAATGGTGTAGGGGGATCTGCGGTATGGAAAAGTCGCGGCTGGAAAGTGATCGTTAGACCCTTTAATGACTGACTCTAAATACCAGCGGGCGGTAAAAACCAGCGTTAGGACCCCCTAACGCTGGTTTTGACGGCTAACGCAGAACTCTAAATCTAGGCGATCATATGTCTCAGTGTAGTCCAAAGTTCAGTGTGTTGGATCCCACCACTTGGAGATGTTCCAGTATACTGGCGTGCTGGTGATGTACACGGATCTGTAGAGCCAGAAGGCTTTGTGGTGTGTGCCAAAGTCCAAGTGGATACATCTGACACGTGAACTCAACGTGTTTCATCTGGTAACATCTAGTGATGTCGCGAATAGTTCCCTGGCGAATAGTTCCCAGCGAACATAGCTTGATCGCTTTCGTTGCGGCGGGCGAACATATGCGATGTTCGATCCGCCCCCTATTCGTCATCATTGAGTAAACTTTGACCCTGTATCTCACAGTCTGCAGACACATTTCAGCCAATCAGCAGCAGACACTCCCTCCAGACCCTCCCAGCTCCTGGGCAGCAGCCATTTTAGATTCATTCTGATCCTGCATTCTTAGTGAGAGGAGGGGTAGTGTAGCTGCTGCTGATTTTATAGGGAAATTGATAGTTAGCCTAGTGTATTCAGTGTCCACTACAGTCCTGAAGGACTCATCTGATCTCTGCTATAAGGACAGCACCCCAAAAAGCCCTTTTTAGGGCTAGAACATGAGTGTTTTTTTTTTTTTTGCCTGTGTAATTTTGACTGTGAAACATCAGTCTGCTAGTGTAATCTAATTGCACTTGCCTGTCTGCAGTGCCACCACTCATATCTGTTGTAACAGTAGTGTAAATTTTGCAAAAGAAAACTTTTTTGACTGTGAAACATCAGTCTGCTAGTGTAATCTAATAGCAGTTGCCTGCCTGCCAGCGTGTGTGCCAGGCCCACTTGCCAACTAGTGCCACCACTCATATCTGTTGTAACAGTATTGTAAATTTTGTAAAAAAAAACTTTTTTGACTGTGAAACATCAGTCTGCTAGTGTAATCTAATTGCAGTTGTCTGCCTGCCAGCGTGTGTGCCAGGCCCACTTGCTAAGTGCCACCACTCATATCTGTTGTAACAGTAGTGTAAATAAAAAAAAAAAACTTTTTTGACTGTGAAACATCAGTCTGCTAGTGTAATCTAATTGCAGTTGCCTGCCTGCCAGCGTGTGTGCCAGGCCCACTTGCCAACTAGTGCCACCACTCATATCTGTTGTAACAGTAGTGTAAATATTTAAAAAAAAAACTTTTTGACTGTGAAACATCAGTCTGCTAGTGTAATCTAATTGCAGTTGCCTGCCTGCCAGCGTGTGTGCCAGGCCCACTTGCCAACTAGTGCCACCACTCGTATCTGTTGTAACAGTAGTGTAAATTTAAAAAAAAAACTTTTTTGACTGTGAAACATCAGTCTGCTAGTGTAATATAATAGCAGTTGCCTGTCTGCCAGCGTGTGTGCCAGGCCCACTTGCCAACTAGTGCCACCACTCATATCTGTTGTAACAGTAGTGTAATTTTTTTTTAAAAAAAAACTTTTTGACTGTGAAAAATCAGTCTGCTAGTGTAATCTAATAGCAGTTGCCTGCCTGCCAGCGTGTGTGCCAGGCCCACTTGCTAAGTGCCACCACTCATATCGGTTGTAATAGTAGTGTAAATTTTTTAAAAAAAAACTTTTTTGACTGTGAAACATCAGTCTGCTAGTGTAATCTAATTGCAGTTGCCTGCCAGCGTGTTTGCCAGGCTCACTTGCCAACTAGTGCCACCACTCATATCTGTTGTAACAGTATTGTAAATTTTGTAAAAAAAACTTTTTTGACTGTGAAACATCAGTCTGCTAGTGTAATCTAATTTCAGTTGCCTGCCTGCCAGCGTGTGTGCAAGGCCCACTTGCTAAGTGCCACCACTCATATCGGTTGTAATAGTAGTGTAAAGTTTTTAAAAAAAACTTTTTTGACTGTGAAACATCTGTCTGCTAGTGTAATCTAATTGCAGTTGCCTGCCTGCCAGCGTGTGTGCCAGACGCACTTGCCAACTAGTGCCACCACTCATATCTGTTGTAACAGTATTGTAAATTTTGTAAAAAAAACTTTTTGGACTGTGAAACATCAGTCTGCTAGTGAAATCTAATTTCAGTTGCCTGCCTGCCAGCGTGTGTGCAAGGCCCACTTGCTAAGTGCCACCACTCATATCGGTTGTAACAGTAGTGTAAATAAAAAAAACAAACTTTTTTGACTGTGAAACATCAGTCTGCTAGTGTAATCTAATTGCAGTTGCCTGCCTGCCAGCGTGTGTGCCAGGCCCACTTGCCAACTAGTGCCACCACTCATATCTGTTGTAACAGTAGTGTAATTTTTTTTTAAAAAAAAACTTTTTGACTGTGAAAAATCAGTCTGCTAGTGTAATCTAATTGCACTTGCCTGTCTGCAGTGCCACCACTCATATCTGTTGTAACAGTAGTGTAAATTTTGCAAAAGAAAACTTTTTTGACTGTGAAACATCAGTCTGCTAGTGTAATCTAATAGCAGTTGCCTGCCTGCCAGCGTGTGTGCCAGGCCCACTTGCCAACTAGTGCCACCACTCATATCTGTTGTAACAGTATTGTAAATTTTGTAAAAAAAAACTTTTTTGACTGTGAAACATCAGTCTGCTAGTGTAATCTAATTGCAGTTGTCTGCCTGCCAGCGTGTGTGCCAGGCCCACTTGCTAAGTGCCACCACTCATATCTGTTGTAACAGTAGTGTAAATAAAAAAAAAAAACTTTTTTGACTGTGAAACATCAGTCTGCTAGTGTAATCTAATTGCAGTTGCCTGCCTGCCAGCGTGTGTGCCAGGCCCACTTGCCAACTAGTGCCACCACTCATATCTGTTGTAACAGTAGTGTAAATATTTAAAAAAAAAAACTTTTTGACTGTGAAACATCAGTCTGCTAGTGTAATCTAATTGCAGTTGCCTGCCTGCCAGCGTGTGTGCCAGGCCCACTTGCCAACTAGTGCCACCACTCGTATCTGTTGTAACAGTAGTGTAAATTTAAAAAAAAAACTTTTTTGACTGTGAAACATCAGTCTGCTAGTGTAATATAATAGCAGTTGCCTGTCTGCCAGCGTGTGTGCCAGGCCCACTTGCCAACTAGTGCCACCACTCATATCTGTTGTAACAGTAGTGTAATTTTTTAAAAAAAAAAAACTTTTTGACTGTGAAAAATCAGTCTGCTAGTGTAATCTAATAGCAGTTGCCTGCCTGCCAGCGTGTGTGCCAGGCCCACTTGCTAAGTGCCACCACTCATATCGGTTGTAATAGTAGTGTAAATTTTTTAAAAAAAAAACTTTTTTGACTGTGAAACATCAGTCTGCTAGTGTAATCTAATTGCAGTTGCCTGCCAGCGTGTTTGCCAGGCTCACTTGCCAACTAGTGCCACCACTCATATCTGTTGTAACAGTATTGTAAATTTTGTAAAAAAAACTTTTTTGACTGTGAAACATCAGTCTGCTAGTGTAATCTAATTTCAGTTGCCTGCCTGCCAGCGTGTGTGCAAGGCCCACTTGCTAAGTGCCACCACTCATATCGGATGTAATAGTAGTGTAAAGTTTTTTAAAAAAACTTTTTTGACTGTGAAACATCTGTCTGCTAGTGTAATCTAATTGCAGTTGCCTGCCTGCCAGCGTGTGTGCCAGACGCACTTGCCAACTAGTGCCACCACTCATATCTGTTGTAACAGTATTGTAAATTTTGTAAAAAAAAATTTTTGGACTGTGAAACATCAGTCTGCTAGTGAAATCTAATTTCAGTTGCCTGCCTGCCAGCGTGTGTGCAAGGCCCACTTGCTAAGTGCCACCACTCATATCGGTTGTAACAGTAGTGTAAATAAAAAAAACAAACTTTTTTGACTGTGAAACATCAGTCTGCTAGTGTAATCTAATTGCAGTTGCCTGCCTGCCAGCGTGTGTGCCAGGCCCACTTGCCAACTAGTGCCACCACTCATATCTGTTGTAACAGTAGTGTAAATATTTTTAAAAAAAACTTTTTGACTGTGAAACATCAGTCTGCTAGTGTAATCTAATTGCAGTTGCCTGCCTGCCAGCGTGTGTGCCAGGCCCACTTGCCAACTAGTGCCACCACTCGTATCTGTTGTAACAGTATTGTAAATTTTGTAAAAAAAAACTTTTTTGACTGTGAAACATCAGTCTGCTAGTGTAATCTAATTGCAGTTGTCTGCCTGCCAGCGTGTGTGCCAGGCCCACTTGCTAAGTGCCACCACTCATATCTGTTGTAACAGTAGTGTAAATAAAAAAAAAAACTTTTTTGACTGTGAAACATCAGTCTGCTAGTGTAATCTAATTGCAGTTGCCTGCCTGCCAGCGTGTGTGCCAGGCCCACTTGCCAACTAGTGCCACCACTCGTATCTGTTGTAACAGTAGTGTAAATTTAAAAAAAAAACTTTTTTGACTGTGAAACATCAGTCTGCTAGTGTAATCTAATAGCAGTTGCCTGTCTGCCAGCGTGTGTGCCAGGCCCACTTGCCAACTAGTGCCACCACTCATATCTGTTGTAACAGTAGTGTAATTTAAAAAAAAAACAAACTTTTTTGACTGTGAAACATCAGTCTGCTAGTGTAATCTAATTTCAGTTGCCTGCCTGCCAGCGTGTGTGCAAGGCCCACTTGCTAAGTGCCACCACTCATATCGGTTGTAATAGTAGTGTAAATTTTTTAAAAAAAAACTTTTTTGACTGTGAAACATCAGTCTGCTAGTGTAATCTAATTGCAGTTGCCTGCCTGCCAGCGTGTTTGCCAGGCTCACTTGCCAACTAGTGCCACCACTCATATCTGTTGTAACAGTATTGTAAATTTTGTAAAAAAAACTTTTTTGACTGTGAAACATCAGTCTGCTAGTGTAATCTAATTTCAGTTGCCTGCCTGCCAGCGTGTGTGCAAGGCCCACTTGCTAAGTGCCACCACTCATATCGGTTGTAATAGTAGTGTAAAGTTTTTAAAAAAAACTTTTTTGACTGTGAAACATCTGTCTGCTAGTGTAATCTAATTGCAGTTGCCTGCTTGCCAGCGTGTGTGCCAGACGCACTTGCCAACTAGTGCCACCACTCATATCTGTTGTAACAGTATTGTAAATTTTGTAAAAAAAACTTTTTGGACTGTGAAACATCAGTCTGCTAGTGTAATCTAATTTCAGTTGCCTGCCTGCCAGCGTGTGTGCAAGGCCCACTTGCTAAGTGCCACCACTCATATCGGTTGTAATAGTAGTGTACATTTTTTAAAAAAAACTTTTTTGACTGTGAAACATCAGTCTGCTAGTGTAATCTAATTGCAGTTGTCTGCCTGCCAGCGTGTGTGCCAGGCCCACTTGCTAAGTGCCACCACTCATATCTGTTGTAACAGTAGTGTAAATAAAAAAAACAAACTTTTTTGACTGTGAAACATCAGTCTGCTAGTGTAATCTAATTGCAGTTGCCTGCCTGCCA
This sequence comes from Bombina bombina, assembly GCF_027579735.1. Lineage (NCBI taxonomy): Eukaryota > Metazoa > Chordata > Amphibia > Anura > Bombinatoridae > Bombina > Bombina bombina. Next base: position 1,012,136,395 of record NC_069501.1, on the reverse strand, counting down.
GCGTGTGTGCCAGGCCCACTTGCCAACTAGTGCCACCACTCATATCTGTTGTAACAGTAGTGTAAATATTTTTAAAAAAAACTTTTTGACTGTGAAACATCAGTCTGCTAGTGTAATCTAATTGCAGTTGCCTGCCTGCCAGCGTGTGTGCCAGGCCCACTTGCCAACTAGTGCCACCACTCGTATCTGTTGTAACAGTATTGTAAATTTTGTAAAAAAAAACTTTTTTGACTGTGAAACATCAGTCTGCTAGTGTAATCTAATTGCAGTTGCCTGCCTGCCAGCGTGTGTGCCAGGCCCACTTGCCAACTAGTGCCACCACTCGTATCTGTTGTAACAGTAGTGTAAATTTAAAAAAAAAACTTTTTTTGACTGTGAAACATCAGTCTGCTAGTGTAATCTAATAGCAGTTGCCTGTCTGCCAGCGTGTGTGCCAGGCCCACTTGCCAACTAGTGCCACCACTCATATCTGTTGTAACAGTAGTGTAATTTTTTTTTAAAAAAAAACTTTTTGACTGTGAAAAATCAGTCTGCTAGTGTAATCTAATAGCAGTTGCCTGCCTGCCAGCGTGTGTGCCAGGCCCACTTGCCAACTAGTGCCACCACTCATATCTGTTGTAACAGTATTGTAAATTTTGTAAAAAAAAACTTTTTTGACTGTGAAACATCAGTCTGCTAGTGTAATCTAATTTCAGTTGCCTGCCTGCCAGCGTGTGTGCAAGGCCCACTTGCTAAGTGCCACCACTCATATCGGTTGTAATAGTAGTGTAAATTTAAAAAAAAAAAACTTTTTTGACTGTGAAACATCAGTCTGCTAGTGTAATCTAATTGCAGTTGCCTGCCTGCCAGCGTGTTTGCCAGGCTCACTTGCCAACTAGTGCCACCACTCATATCTGTTGTAACAGTATTGTAAATTTTGTAAAAAAAACTTTTTTGACTGTGAAACATCAGTCTGCTAGTGTAATCTAATTTCAGTTGCCTGCCTGCCAGCGTGTGTGCAAGGCCCACTTGCTAAGTGCCACCACTCATATCGGTTGTAATAGTAGTGTAAATTTTTAAAAAAAAACTTTTTTGACTGTGAAACATCTGTCTGCTAGTGTAATCTAATTGCAGTTGCCTGCCTGCCAGCGTGTGTGCCAGACGCACTTGCCAACTAGTGCCACCACTCATATCTGTTCTAACAGTATTGTAAATTTTGTAAAAAAAACTTTTTGGACTGTGAAACATCAGTCTGCTAGTGTAATCTATTTTCAGTTGCCTGCCTGCCAGCGTGTGTGCAAGGCCCACTTGCTAAGTGCCACCACTCATATCGGTTGTAATAGTAGTGTAAATTTTTTAAAAAAAACTTTTTTGACTGTGAAACATCAGTCTGCTAGTGTAATCTAATTGCAGTTGTCTGCCTGCCAGCGTGTGTGCCAGGCCCACTTGCTAAGTGCCACCACTCATATCTGTTGTAACAGTAGTGTAAATAAAAAAAAAAAAACTTTTTTGACTGTGAAACATCAGTCTGCTAGTGTAATCTAATTGCAGTTGCCTGCCTGCCAGCGTGTGTGCCAGGCCCACTTGCCAACTAGTGCCACCACTCATATCTGTTGTAACAGTAGTGTAAATATTTAAAAAAAAACGTTTTGACTGTGAAACATCAGTCTGCTAGTGTAATCTAATTGCAGTTGCCTGCCTGCCAGCGTGTGTGCCAGGCCCACTTGCCAACTAGTGCCACCACTCGTATCTGTTGTGACAGTAGTGTAAATTTAAAAAAAAAACTTTTTTGACTGTGAAACATCAGTCTGCTAGTGTAATCTAATAGCAGTTGCCTGTCTGCCAGCGTGTGTGCCAGGCCCACTTGCCAACTAGTGCCACCACTCATATCTGTTGTAACAGTAGTGTAATTTTTTAAAAAAAAAAACCTTTTTGACTGTGAAAAATCAGTCTGCTAGTGTAATCTAATAGCAGTTGCCTGCCTGCCAGCGTGTGTGCCAGGCCCACTTGCCAACTAGTGCCACCACTCCATTGTAACAGTATTGTAAATTTTGTAACATCAGTCTGCTAGTGTAATCTAATTGCAGTTGCCTGCCTGCCAGCGTGTGTGCCAGGCCCACTTGCCAACTAGTGCCACCACTCGTATCTGTTGTGACAGTAGTGTAAATTTAAAAAAAAAACCTTTTTGACTGTGAAACATCAGTCTGCTAGTGTAATCTAATAGCAGTTGCCTGTCTGCCAGCGTGTGTGCCAGGCCCACTTGCCAACTAGTGCCACCACTCATATCTGTTGTAACAGTATTGTAAATTTTGTAAAAAAAACTTTTTTGACTGTGAAACATCAGTCTGCTAGTGTAATCTAATTTCAGTTGCCTGCCTGCCAGCGTGTGTGCAAGGCCCACTTGCTAAGTGCCACCACTCATATCAGTTGTAATAGTAGTGTAAATTTTTAAAAAAAAACTTTTTTGACTGTGAAACATCTGTCTGCTAGTGTAATCTAATTGCAGTTGCCTGCCTGCCAGCGTGTGTGCCAGACGCACTTGCCAACTAGTGCCACCACTCATATCTGTTGTAACAGTAGTGTAAATTTTGTAAAAAAAAACTTTTTTGACTGTGAAACATCAGTCTGCTAGTGTAATCTAATTGCAGTTGCCTGCCTGCCTGCCAGCGTGTGTGTCAGGCCCACTTGCTAAGTGCCACCACTCATATCTGTTGTAACAGTATTGTAAATTTTGTAAAAAAAAAACTTTTTGACTGCGAAACATCAGTCTGCTAGTGTAATCTAATTGCAGTTGCCTGCCTGCCAGCGTGTGTGCCAGGCCCACTTGCCAACTAGTGCCACCACTCATATCTGTTGTAACAGTAGTGTAAATTTTATAAAAAAAAATTTTTTGACTGTGAAACATCAGTCTGCTAGTGTAATCTAATTGCAGTTGACTGCCTGCCAGAGTGTGTGCCAGGCTCACAGCATATACTGTGCCCACTTGCCCAGTGCCACCACTCATATCTTGTTTAATAGTAGTGTAAGTGTACATTTAAAAAAAAATAAAAACTTTTTGGACTGTGAAACATTAGTCTGCTTTTTTGTGTCAGGCTCACAGCATATACTGTGCCCACTTGCCCAGTGCCACCACTCATATCTTGTTTAATAGTAGTGTAAGTGTACATTTTAAAAAAAATGACAGGCAGAGGCAGGCCACCCCGCAGGTGCCGTCGTGGTCGTGGTGCTGTGATTCCCTTTGGCCGTAGAATAATGCCCAGTGTTCAGAGGCCACGTCCCATGAACTCGAAAAGTTCTGAGGAGGACATAGTTGACTTTTTTAATACAGGACACCCAATCTTCTATAGCTTCCGCTCCGAACCTTGACGCACCATCCTCCTCCAGCTTATCTTCGGGCACCTCTCAAGTTACCACCACTCGCCCGCCTGCTGCCACCACCAACACTAGCACCACAGCCGCTTCACTTGATGTGTCAGAGGAGTTTTTTACACATCAGTTGGAAGAAATGAGTGATGCGCAATGACAGAGGATGTAGATAACAGTGATATGTCTCTGTCAGGCAGCATTACAGACATGGACGTACGGTGTGATGATGATGATGTTGTACCCGCTGCTGCTTCCATTGTTGATTTGTCAGATACAAGTGAAGCAGTTGATGATGACGATGCGTCCGTGGATGTCACGTGGGTGCCCGCTAGAAGAGAAGAAGAACAGGGGGAAAGTTCAGATGGGGAGACAGAGAGGAGGAGGAGGAGACGAGTTGGAAGCAGGGGGAGGTCGTCGCAAGGAGCTAGTGGCACAGTCAGACCGCATGCATCGGCACCCGGGGTCAGCCAGACAGCACGCCAATCAACGCATGCTGTTGCCAACACCAGAATGCCGTCATCGCAGAGCTCAGCAGTGTGGCATTTTTTTGTGTGTGTCTGCCTCTGACAACAGCGATGCCATTTGCAACCTGTGCCAAAAGAAACTGAGTCGTGGGAAGTGCAACACCCACCTAGGTACAACTGCTTTGCGAAGGCACATGATCGCACATCACAAACGCCTATGGGATCAACACATGAGTAGAAGCAGCACACAAACTCAAAGCCGCCATCCTCCTCCTGGTCCAGCATCTTCAGCCACGTCAACCACTGCTGTCCTCCTTTCCCCCTCTCAACCATCCGCCACTCCGTCTCTCTTCCGTAGCAGTTCCTGCTCATCTGCCCACAGTCAGGTGTCTGTCAAGGACATGTTTGAGCTTAAGAAGCCAATGTCACAAAGTCACCCCCTTGCTCGGCGTCTGACAGCTGGCTTGTCTGAACTCTTAGCCCACCAGCTTTTACCATACAAGCTGGTGGAGTCTGAGGCGTTCAAAAAATTTGTAGCTATTGGGACACCGCAGTGAAAGGTACACAGCCAAAATTTCTTTTCACAAAAGGCAATCCCCAACCTGTACTCGATTGTGCGAAAGGAAGTAATGGCATGTCTGGCACACAGTGTTGGGGCAAGGGTCCATATGACCACTGATAGCTGGTCTGCAAAGCATGGTCAGGGCAGGTATATCACCTACACTGCGTATTGGGTAAACCTGCTGACGGCTGCCAAGCATGGAATGCGTGGCTCTGCAGAGGAGGAGTTGGTGACACCACCACGACTTGCAGGCAGGCCTGCTGCCACCTCCTCTACTCCTCCTACTCCATCCTCTTTCATAACCTCCTCGGCTGAGTCCTCTTCTGCTGCTGCGTCTTGCTCCACATCAATGGCACCCCCCCAGCTCCGCAGGTACTATTCCACATCCCGGATACGGCAGTGTCACGCCATCTTGGGGTTGACTTGCCTAAAAGCAGAGTCACACCGGACCAGCACTCCTGACCGCCCTGAACGCACAGGTGGATCAGTGGCTGACTCCGCACCAACTGGAGATCGGCAAAGTGGTTTCTGACAACAGAAGTAATTTGGTTGCGGCATTGAAATTGGGCAAGTTGACCCATGTGCCGTGCATGGCACATGTGTGTAATCTGATCGTACAACGCTTTGTGCATAAGTACCCAGGCTTACAGGACGTTCTGAAGCAGGCCAGACAGGTGTGTGGCCATTTGAGGTGTTCCTACACGTTCTGATATCCAGCGGCGAAACAACATGCCAGTGAGGCGCTTGATTTGCGAAAGCCCGACACGTTGGAATTCAACACTCCTAATGTTAGACCGCCTGCTCCAACAAGAAAAAGCCGTTAACGAGTATTTGTTTGACTGGGGTGCTAGGACAGCCTCTGCAGAGCTGGGAATTTTTTTGCCACGTTACTGGGCGCTCATGTGCAATGCCTGTAGGCTCATGCGTCCTTTTGAGGAGGTGACAAACCTAGTCAGTCGCACCGAAGGCACCATCAGCGACATCATACCATTTGTTTTCTTCCTGGAGCGTGCCCTGCGAAGAGTGCTGGATCAAGCCGTAGATGAGCGTGAAGAGGAAGAGTTGTGGTCACCATCACCACCAGAAACTGCCTTAGCAGCATCGCTTGCTGGACCTGCGGCAACGCTGGAAGAGGATTGTGAGGAAGAGGAGTCAGAGGAGGAATGTGGCTTTGAGGAGGAGGAGGAAGGCCAACCACAACAGGCATCCCAGGGTGCTCGTTGTCACCTACAGTAGTGTCAACTGTAGTAGTAGTGTCACGTGGCTGGGGGAAGAAGATACCTTCAGTGACATCACTGAGGACGAGGAACGGGACATGACTAGCTCGGCATCCAACCTTGTGCAAATGGGGTCTTTCATGCTGTCGTGCCTGTTGAGGGACCCTCATATAAAAAAGCTGAAGGAGAACGACCTGTACTGGGTGTCCACGCTACTAGACCCCCGGTATAAGCATAAAGTGCCCGAAATGTTACCGAATTACAACAAGTCAGAAAGGATGCAGCAGTTCCAAAATAAATTAAAAAGTATGCTTTACACAGCGTATAAGGGTGATGTCACAGCACAACGTGAATCTAACAGGGGAAGAGCTGAAAGTAATCCTCTGACGCCCACGACCACGCCGGCAAGGACAGGACGCTTTACAGACGTGTTGTTGATGGAGGACATGTGGATCTTTTTAACTCCTATGCATAGCCACAGCCCTTCGGGGTCCACCCTCAGAGAACGACTCGACCGACAGGTAGCAGACTACCTCGCCTTAACTGCAGATCTCGACAATCTGAGGAGCGATGAACCCCTTGACTACTGGGTGTGCAGGCTTGACCTGTGGCCTGAGCTATCCCAATTTGCCATAGAACTTCTGGCCTGTCCCGCTTCAAGTGTCCTGTCAGAAAGGACCTTCAGTGCAGCAGGAGGTATTGTCACTGAGAAGAGAAGTCACCTAGGTCAAAAAAGTCTAGATTACCTCACCTTTATTAAGATGAATTAGGGATGGATCCCGAAGGGACTGACATTGGGCGATACATTTGAGTAAAAAAGGCCTGATGACATAAGCTGCCTTGGGCTAAAAATGGTCCACACGCTGCTGTATTTTATCTTCAAATGCCGGATGACTTTCGTGACTTATCCGCCACCAACTAGGGTTCAAGCCGTAATGTTTTAGGGCACTTTCTGCCTGGGAAACAAACATCAATTTTTCTGGCCACTGCTACAGCAGCGGCTGCAACAATACCTAATTTTTCAGGCATGTGTACATGCCAAATTTTTGTGGCCTCTGGTGCTGCACTGTGGCTTCAAAAACAAAACAAAAAAAAAGACACTTAACAGGATTAAACTGATAGGAATAGTACTACTTAACACACCACTCCTATCTGGTGGCACATTAGATTGCACGTGCAGTGCCCCAAATTTGAAGTAGGAGGACCGACCAAGCATCTTTTTCCATCTCCCGGTTCCTAAAATCCATGCCATATACACATCCCCTGATAGGGGACACCGCAGTGGAAGGTACCCGGCCAAAATTTCTTTGCACAAAAGACAATCCCCAACCTGTACTCGATTGTGCAAAAGGAAGTAACCTTACCATGGGTGTCAGACCGCACGTCTTGTAATTCTCTGTCTGGGAAATTATATATTTATCAAATCTATCTATTTATCTATCAAATCTATCTAACTATCAATCGTATCTATCAAATGTATATTGCATCTATTGATCTATGTAATCTATGTATCTATCTATCAAATCTATCTATCTCGTGGCCGGACTGTAATGTGACAGCCACTTGTGTTTCGGCCAAATGTCCGTCGGCCAAATGTCCGTCGGCTAAAAGTCCGGCCACGATTGCACGCGCAGTGCCCCAAATTTGAAGTAGGAGGACCGACCAAGCATCTTTTTCCATGCCATATACACGTCCCCTGGCGCCGCAACTGCCTCTGGGAACCTTACCATGGGTCCCAGACCGCACGTCTTGTAATTCTCTGTCTGGGAAATTATATATTTATCAAATCTATCTATTTATCTATCAAATCTATCTAACTATCAATCGTATCTATCAAATGTATATTGCATCTATTGATCTATGTAATCTATGTATCTATCTATCAAATCTATCTATCACGTGGCCAGACTGTTTTGTGACAGCCACTGGTGTTTCGGCCATATGTCCATCGGCCAAATGTCCGTCGGCTAAAAGTCCGGCCCCGATTGCACGCGCAGTGCCCCAAATTTGAAGTAGGAGGACCGACCAAGCATCTTTTTCCATCTCCCGGTTCCTAAAATCCATGCCATATACACGTCCCCTGGCGCCGCAACTGCCTCTGGGAACCTTACCATGGGTCCCAGACCGCACGTCTTGTAATTCTCTGTCTGGGAAATTATATATTTATCAAATCTATCTATTTATCTATCAAATCTATCTAACTATCAATCGTATCTATCAAATGTATAGTGCATCTATTGATCTATGTAATCTATGTATCTATCTATCAAATCTATCTATCTCGTGGCCGGACTGTTTTGTGACAGCCACTGGTGTTTCGGCCAAATGTCCGTCGGCTAAAAGTCCGGCCACGATTGCACGCGCAGTGCCCCAAATTTGAAGTAGGAGGACAGACCAAGCATCTTTTTCCATCTCCCGGTTCCTAAAATCCAGGCCATATACACATCCCCTGGTGCAGCAACTGGCTCTGGGAACCTTACCATGGGTCCCAGACC